>NW_013665729.1:208217-224329 GCF_000517525.1 Limulus polyphemus | reverse complement strand
CACAGGTAAAGCTAAAACTAATTAAGTGTAAGAGAATCGTTAAAACATGCCGTTAACATGCCTTTGATTGGGGCAATGTAAAACTACTTACACAGGTAAAGCTAAAACTAATTAAGTGTAAGAGAATCGTTAAAACATGCCGTTAACATGCCTTTGATTGGGGCAATGTAAAACTACTTACACAGGTAAAGCTAAAACTAATTAAGTGTAAGAGAATCGTTAAAAACAAAACGAATTTTAATAGTTATTTAGGTCCAGATACCACAAAAGTGAATTTCTGGTATTCTATTTTGTAAATTTATTTACTGAGTACATAAATGAAGCTCATGGGTCCTTTGTATCCTGATGATGGTGAAACATGTTGTGCACCAAACATGTAGAGCGTGTTTTTTCTTTTATTTTATACAAATGAACTATTGTGTATGAGGATACGTTGATTTCGTCATTTTATTTTTAATGTTATCGAAAGATTCACTTTTGTAACTACAGGCTTCACATTGCTGAATGGGCCCCTGATCTGAACTGGATAACGTATTTCAGGGCCTATTGATTACCTAAACCGCACTGCTGAGGAAGTCTTTCTGAGTTTATGGATACATTGAAGACATTCTTCTTTAAAATATCATATCCTTTTGCTCTATATTGTTTAACGATTTTGCTAAACAATCATCTTACCGTGTAAAAGGCCTGTGTCATATCCTCCAGCTGTAAGTTTACCCAGGGCAGCTCCTTATAAAAAGCCTGTGTCATATCCTCCCGCTGTAAGCTCACCCATGGCAGCAGTGAGATGTAAGAGGATGGGATTTTATACTAACCAAATATCTAAGTGCTAAACATGTCGCCTGTTGCAACATTGTTCGCAACTGCAGTAACTCGCTACACCGGTAGCATGTACAAATTATTCTTATGAAATGCGATTGTATGTATGAAAAAGTACATAATAGTAGTAAGTTGTTTTACTAGAGTGTTTTTTACTGTTTTATGTATTTTTCGTAATGTTTTTAGTAGGTTCCAAGTAAAAACAAAACGTAAATATTCTATACTCGACTTAGTAAGTAAAGTAAAAATATAAAATACATTCTTCAATCGATGTTCTTGAAATAAAATCCTTTGAAGCTCGTTATTTTTCGTTTATCAACGTTAACGACATTTTGTTTCACCCTTGTTATTTCGAAGTTCGTTTTTTGTTTGTGAAGATTGACTTTTTTTTTACAAAAATAATCCATAATTGTATTTCAAATGGAATTGTAAGAAGTTCTAAAATTAAGAAGGTTTTGCTGTAACAGGCAATTCACGACATATTTACACTTCTCCTTTTATACAATAGAAAATATTTTGATACCTTATAATGTCTTTGACCTTTTACACGGTCATCATAGTTACAGGCTTCTAATGAAACCCAAAGGCTGTTTTGATGGTTGGAAGATGAACTATTTTAGAGTACCACTCTACGATGGCCACTGCCTTCTCAAAATTGAAAGCTTTCTGTTAGAAGTCCAATCCACTTACTGACTTATACTAAGTTATACTATCAATAATATGTTTCTTTTTTGTCGATAATAAAAGCATCTGTAGGTTAGCTCTTCTCAGACAGTTTCCTGTATCTATCCAAGTAATTCTCTTACTTGTCAATTCTAATATTTTTCTAGGTTAGTTCGGGATATGGTAAGAAAAGTACAGAGCACCTATGTAGCTACAGATGACTTATGTACATCAGAGTTGGTTATATTTACAAAACAATTCAATTGGCTGTATGCAATGAGGTAGCGTTATGCTGTATGCATGACAAGCAAAACGTGATCTTCATTAAACATGTTCTCGTGTTGACGCTAGAAAACATATATTTAGTGTGTATTTTGGCCACTCCAATAAGTGAAGTCATGCCCTTGGTTGACGTACAAATAGAACTGTAACTGTGTGACATGTTTCTACGAATACCTATATATTTTTTTGTTAATATATTGTCATTTGCTTAACGTGATAATTTTACTTTAATCGTAGTACAATCTACTGGTAAAGCTAATGAAAATTTTAGAAACTATACACTAGATCTATGTAAATAAATAAAAAAAATTGCATGTACATCAAAAGTATATTTTATATCACAATACTGTATGAATACATCTGATAGTGGCCGAAAAAAAATTTGTAAATGGTAGTAAACCACATCATTAAAAAAATATTATCACCATGGATATCTGTTAGTCTTAATCACTTGAAGTCTAAGCTAATGAAAAACAAAGACGAGTAAAAATATAATTAATATAGATTTAACTGAAGCAAAATGACCATAAATTATAACACTGACAAGCGTGGCCATAGATCAAACTCCGCTTCACCTTTTTGATATGCGCATCTCAAATACATCATATAACTGACATTTCTTTAATCAATGAAACTTCATAAAATTATAAAGTGTAATACAATAGTAAAATGTGTTCGGTATTATATAGTCTGTTAAGCTTAGTACAATAGTAAAATGTGTTCGGTATAATATAGTCTGTTAAGCTTAATACCAGAGCAAGATGTGTTCGGTATTATATATTATGTTAAGCTTTATACAATAGTAAAATGTGTTCGGTATTATATAGTCTGTTAAGCTTAGTACAATAGTAAAATGTGTTCGGTATAATATAGTCTGTTAAGCTTAATACCAGAGCAAGATGTGTTCGGTATTATATATTATGTTAAGCTTAATACAATAGTAAAATGTGTTCGGTATTATATAGGGGCGTTATAAAGTCACGTCAATCCCACTATTCGTTGGTAAAAGAGTAGTCCAAGAGTTGGCGGTGGGTGGTGAAGACTAGCTGCTAAATTAGGGACTGCTAGCGCAGATAGCCCCGTGCAGCTTTACGCGAAATTAAAAACAAACAAACAAATCGTGTGCAAAGTATTTCTTTTTTCAAACATGACGTAGCACATTCATCAAAAACAAACATACTTTCATTATATGAGAGTAAATTAATACAAAAACAGAATAACTTTTTTTCGGGTTGAGATGCGTTACATTCGTATACAGAAATTAGAATATAAATGGAATGTTTCTGTCGCGGGTTGAGCAAATCTTTTTTTTTTTTTGGTTGACTCATCTGCAGATTCTTCTCAAAATGTGTAGATAAACAGAAAGTTCCTTTGATCAGTATCCTGGGGACAACTGGAATACGTCCAAACAGGAATATCTTACATTCCTGTAAAGCCTAAGACTCTAGTGCACATTTTGTTTTATTTTTTACATATAACATAAACATATACGATCTCAGTAACAATATAGTATTGTTTAATAACCATCAAACTTTAAAGGATATCAAGAAAGAAAAACTGCCATATTTAATACAACTGACACATATTTTTTAAATAGAAAATATTATTTACTAAAGAGTAGCATTTCTACAAATTCTAGTTGTGTGTACATGCAGTGTCTAGCATTATTAAACTGTTTTGTTTAAATAAAAGCTTAATACTAGCAAGCTACTCATAAGCAATATAGAAACTATGGAGTTTATATGATATGGAGGTGTATTATTATATTAGATAACTTTTTTGTGATTACTAAATATAACGTCCGAGTTACTGCTTTTGACGTTGAATTGGATTTATCAATCTGGATAGCACGACATGCGTACATGGCTAAACAGCCAGGTCAGAAACACAGAGGATTCAGTTATAGTCAACCCTAATAATGAACTACTGGAAGAAAGCAGTCAACACCACAAGGATATTGTCCGGCTCTTTGAAATGAACGACAGGATTGGTTGTCAATTTTATAATGTGCTCACAACCAGAAGTGCAGTCTCGAACCTTCGACTCTTCGATTCACAAGTCTACTTGTAGCCATTAGGTAACTCGTGCTTTTTTATTTGGGATACAATGAATTTATTTATATTGCAAGAAAAGTGTTTGTTTGTTTTTAATTAAGCATAAAGCTACACAATGGGCTATTTGTGCTCTGCCCACCACGGGTATCGAATCCCAGTTTTTAGCGTTGTAAATCCTCAGACATACCGCCGTGCCAATGGGAGGCATTACAAAAGATAGTTACAATAAACGATTTATGTTCAGACATATTGCGATGATAAACATCAACTGTGAACAAAGCAGTTTTGACAAAACGTTGCCACCTTATTACACGTCGATTTATGGTCGAGCCTTCAAATGAAAGTTTACTGCACAATCTTTTATACACCTCAAACATTTCTATCGAAGATTGCAAAAAAGGTGAATATTTGATATTGAGGAGAAAAACAACAACTGATATTTGACGTTGATATATTGGAATATCCTCGATATTTAAGTTTCGTGTTTCTCTTCAGACACCCGGCTCTGCTTGATGTATCCTAAGGCAAGTATTTTTGTATGTGATGTATTTCATTGCATTTAGAACGTCATGCCTGTCAAGATAAGGACCGTTCTATAAAGAAGAAGGATATAAACAAAATACGTGCATTTATTAGAACTTGAACATAGCTTGCGTGGGTGAAACTTTATGAAAAATACATATATATATAGAAAGAAAGAAAGAAAGAAAAAACAGGGTAAAAACAAAGAGAGAGACTGTTTGTTTGTTGTTAAGCTCAAAGCTAGAGAATTGGCAATAGGGATTCTGTCTACCTTGGGTATTGAAACCCGATTTTGAGCGTTATAAGCCCACACACACTTACTGCTGAGCCACCGCGGGGAGGGGCAAAGTGAGAGGGAGGCAAAGCAAATTAAGTGTGGCATATGAAGGAAAGTAAAATATAATAAAGGGGCATAATCTTGTTTGATATTTTACTAAGAGAAAACCTCTGTAAAATCTGTAATACAATTATTGTTGACGTTTTTAAGACATTCAGAGTTAAACTGTAAAGTAACGATGGCTTAGTTTGTACAATTTATATGTTATCTATTCACATCGATTAATTCCAATAATTGCGATCTAAGTACTTTTGCTTACTATAATACACATATAAATCTCTAACTATAGTATTATCAATTACAGGTAGATCATACATATATATATATATATATGTGTATTTCTTACTTATGCTAAAAATACCGAAGATGTTTATTTAGCCCTAGTATTAAATCTCTAAAGAAACGGTACACTTGCTGGCTAATAACCTGGCTTATATTCTGACATGAAGAGCGAATTCATAAAAAAAAAATCAACAAAGAACAATGTCTAAACTAATTTACCCAATTAAAATTCAAATTTTCTTAATTACAGAAATAGCGTACATGAAACATAACCGCTTGTAAAATTGATTCTACATGTACAACTATATAATATAAATGCTAACAAGGATCAAACCTGTTATAGGTAAGACAAAGAAAATATTAATCCGTGTTCCGATATTAAGTCACTCGTTTCAGCACTAGCTTTGTTGGGAGAATTATAGAGGATTTTATTCATTAATCTATACACAGTTACACAACCATATAAAATGAAAGCTCGATAATAAGATGATTAATATAATTCTGTTCATTGCGGTCGGGATTATAGAAAATGCTAATTTCTAGTTGAAAGAAATTTTGTACTTTAGCATTGTACAATAAAGATTAAATTTTATACATATTACTTAGTACTCTTTATATGACCTCAAGTAATAGGACACATTAATGAAGAAATGCCGTATATATCTTACAGATAGTGAATATTCTGAGAACGTTTTCTCCACATCTTTCTTATAGGCTTAGATCAAGGTAATATGGAGTACAACACATTTGTGAAAAAATAACATCAACAACTATTCCTCGACACCTGTATAATTATTTAAGAGCTTGAGGACATAACATGCATTTGTTTTGGTCAATCTTAAAGATTTTGTCTCTAAAAATCTCGATGATTTACAGAATTAGGAGACTATAGATGATAACGTAGAAATAATTTCCTTAACTGTCTATGTTAGGACTTGAGAGTATACAATAAAGGGCATTAATTAACATGTAATAGATGTGATATCACAACAAGAATTACGAAAAATTTAATTGCGTCCTTCTTTAAAGACTCAATACAAAATTATATTAATGAATAAGGCGAAAAAAATGTCGTTATTCTTATTATGATAAAAAATAACACCTATCACCTATAATAGAGCTATAATTCTCAATAGACATTACAAGTAGATTTGGAGTGTGGTAAAGCTGTAACACTGATAAAAAAGACTTTCATAGCGGTGCCGTGCAGCAGTTAAAGTATATTTATATGCAATATAGGTTACAGCTTTCACCCTAAACACCCGTATTTGGCCAATAAAGTAAAAGGTGATTAAAAGTATTATGAAGATAATTGAGGTAACATTTCATACTTATTACAAATTAAGGAATCATATTTCGCCAAATTAATTGTCACACACCATTAATGCAATATATTCAAATAAGTTATAATAGGTTTTATTACAAATTTAGTATTATATGGTTTTCAATATAAGATTTAGCGTGATTTGCTTTTTGAAATTTTATATGCGCGCCATCCTAATTCATATATAGAGATAAACTACTAAATTGTACAAAGTGTGCAGCTAAACATAAAATAGAAAAAAACAAACATCACTGCTAATTCAATCTGCAACTCATAATGATTCTTTTTGAACACTTAAATATATATAATTCATTACATTATAGGCTACTATACTGGTACTGGTCAATAATGTAATGCCCCCAATAACTTGGCGGTAAGTCTGAAGGTTTATAACGCTAAAAAACTGAGTTTCGATACTCGTGGTGGGTACAGCACAGATAACCCATAGTGTAGCTTTGTGCTTAACAACAAACTAACAATAATTTAGTTTCTCCTACTAACACACGTAAACTATTTTAGCTATCCTATTGAATGTTGTATTTATTATCTATATTGCTAGATTATTACTCTAAAACCGCGAGTAAGTGACTTTCACTATTAATTTTTTTTTCTAGGCTGTGAAGTGTGTTGAAAAAAACTGCAATGAGTATTGCACGTAAAACACATCGCACACACATAAATATTTATTTGCTATGTTATCTAATACTTTACTATACACATAAGTATCAGAAGGAAAGAACACGAGTCTCTGGCGCATTACACACACACACACACATATATATATATATACATATTAATAAAGTGTATATATATATATATATATTGTAGGAAAAATCATTATTCTAGAGAACATTTGTGTCAAAAATTAATATAAATTTTTACTAGCGTAGTTTCTGATAGTTGGTAATGATTAGCAAGACATGAACAAAACTGATTAACAAGTAACATACATCTAAGAAGTGCATTTACGTGTAAATCAGGAACGCACGTTGAAATATAAAAGAAATAAGACCAGACTACTTGGTTCAGTTGAATGTACAATTTGAGTTTTGGAGCTGTAATTAGTAAAACATAAACGATGTATTAAGGTAATCTTGAAATATACTTTATGAAAAGCTTTTGCGGGATTTGACAGGGGAAGTTTCAAATCAAATGTGGACAAACGGTCATAGAATAATCTACTCACAAGATAAATGAGAAGTGAAGCCTGAGGTTATGAAAACTATAAAGTATATAACTATTATTATTAAAAATGAGAAATGTAAGTTACACTAGTTTTTGTTTAACTATATATAAAACAAGTAAAATAGGTAGGAAATAAATTAACATTAGAAATTAGAGACTTTGAAAGTGTAACAAGAAACAAAGTCTGTGTATGAGTAACGAGTGATTAAAGTACGAATAGAACAGACGGGCTTGTGAGCTAAACATAGTCCTTAAATTAAAAGTTTTGTAAGCCTAGGGTATAGAGCTGATTAAACATTACATATGAAATTGCATCAGAAGATTGTAAAAAAATATGTTTAACATAGGCTATAACCATGCTATCACCTTCAGATTATAATATTCTATTGAATTGTTGATTCATGTTAGCATATATATTTTATATTATTTCAAATATAATATTATTATTGCTATCTAGGTGAATAATAATGATCAGCTCTCAGTTAATAATACTCAGAATTCGTTCTGATATATATTTCCATCTGATATGAGCTAATGTACTATGATATAATAAATACCAATATGAAGAAAACACGAAGCTTTCATTAACGTGAACGCTACACGCCCTCAACTTTTTCTCTTGCTATAAGAGAGATTAAAGGTGGGTGTGCAATAACAAATACACTGAGATTAGCATCATTAAACGAACATGTTTCACTATTAACAAGGTTTTATTATCATATCAACGTGACTCCACTTTGTGCTTCGTTACTGGTTGCGTATTTCTTACGAAAGAAAAACTCCTAATAAAAGTAAGCCGCTCTTCTGAAGTACCTGCACAGTTCTCTGGAATAAAAGTTAAGAGACGACTTTTTTTTTGTGCATTTTACATGTCGACGTAATTAAGTTTTAGTTTACTTTCAAAATGCTGCACGAGAAAAATAAATAAACTAAAACATATACTCACAGTTATCATAAAGTTAACTGGCCAATGTTCAATATGACTATCATTCACCTTACTATTTTTTTTCAAAATAAAGGTGTTGTATTAATATTAGTTTAGGGTTTAGCGTATTTCATAATATTGCACTGCTGACAACACTTGATAACTCGAAACATTCCATTTACTGGAGTTAGAATGAGGACACCCTCCCGTTCTAAAATTAGCATCCAGGTTGCTGATATCTTATTCCAATAAAATATGCACTCCGCTTCCATCTCTCTCAACTTCCACTTTAAAAAAAAAAAATTGGTTCAATGTGAAAACACACTAAGAATGTATACGCAGTGTGATAATTTCCTAGCATATAAATAACCGGTAAAACATATGGGTAAATAAATGAAAGTGTTGCACAAAACATAAATATTTACTGTTGAATTGGAAAGCAATCCAACATACTGTGAGGCAGGCTAAATGGAAAATAAATAACTGTCAATAATATCAAGACGAAATAAAACAGAAAAAACATTCTGAAATTTTTCTGAAGGTGTGATTTACACGTGAAAGAATGTATTCTCAAATGAAGATTCTATAACGTGTGACTAAGTAATGTTAGTAGTAGCTAACTTTCATAAAAGTGTGCAACTTAATTCCATAAATGAGAAATGTAGCTATTTATTTTTTGAATTTATATATTACAAAAGATGTAAGTATCCTGCTGTTACGAATGATTTCTTTAGAAAATGTTACTCGTCTCTTTGCTTCACTATATTAAAGGCTCGAATAAATTTAAAACAAATGGTGTTTAAATGAATAGTATTATTCGGCTAAGCTTTGAAAAAATGCACTACGTATCATGGTCAAGTTGATAGAAAACGTCCTTCGTAGCTGATATGAACCACAGTAAATTAGTTAAGATGTAAGGTGGTAAAAGTGAGGTTTCTTTAACTATTTAATTATCTAATCAGACATTTGCTATTATAAGAAATTACCTAGTAGATGGTGGGATAATTCAATGTAGATAAATTTCATATAAAAATACAAAACAAGTATAAGAAGTGAAATAATAAATCTTTCGAGAACATAAAAATTATTTTACTGATTGGTTTATATTTTTGATTTATAAAAAGATTCGATTCATATGCAATTTATTATTCATGACATATTAGACACTAATTCTAACCTTACTATTTTATACAATTCTCTTTAGCTTCTATGACGTTATTTGATCAGATTAAATACACCAGATACGTTATAGTCGATTTTCTAAATACTCATTCCTTTATATATTATAATATAGCATCAGTATTGAAAAGTGTAGGAAGAATAAGGATTCAAAACTATAAAAAACAAATTCAACAACATTACTACTAAAAGCAAAATCTTATACACTTAGCGGTGTTCTTTTCTTAATTAGTTAGTGAGATAGTAAAAAGGATAGTTTAATAATGCTTAGCAATATCTGCCACCATACAGTGTCTTATAATAATATTGAACGTAATTAATGCATGGAAATATCTAAAAAACTATTGAGTTTATTCACTCCATCAAAATTCGGTCTCTAGCTAAAATTAATTCAACGAGATAAGCCAACAAGAGCCGTTTATATTCTTCTCATACTTGTACTCCCTCCAGAATTATAAAAAAAAAAGAAACAAAACCAAGATGGCGCTGGTTCTCGTAAATCTGAATACGATAAAGTTGAAAGTAGAAAAAAAAAGCTAATTTGCCCATGAGACAGAGAAAGAATTTTGAGCCAAATAAAACATAAGGAGTTCCTGTTTATCATCTTTACACAGCAGCATTTTGAGTTACGAGACTTCTTGTGCTGCCTTTCATCCCGTTTGTAGATATATAAGACATAACAGATAGCTTTAAGTTTTAAGCCCTTAGTAATAGCAATAACAGACCAGAAGTAAATATTTGAGCGGTCTAAACGGTAACGAAAATAAACCCTGTCTGGAGAACTTGAAAAACTAAAATATATATATATATTCAATACGCAAAAATATGTGTACTTCCCATCTGTACCAGAACATATTAGGAGATGAAAGCAACGCATTAAGAAAATCAATGTTTCTACAATTACTTAAATAAATAATTTACAAAAAGTAAATACGAAACAACGATTTTTCTGTATCAGCTATAAGTAAATACTGTGCAATTAATGTAAAAAAAATAACGTTATCGAATATCAAGTTCTTGAAAGACGGAGAGGCAGTTCGAGAACTAAAATTATACACACTTCTAATAATTGCTTTTGATCTCTATACCAGTTGAAGTGTGCTAATAAAAGAGATTGTATAACTGTGTCATGTAATTTATTTGCCTCACGAGAACCAACTTCTTAAAGGTTGAATAATTAGTCAAAGATTTATTCAGCATTAAAACAAATCAACTGATACTGAAAAGATTAAGTTCCTCTAACAGAAACGTAATTTATGGCTTGATCTACAACATTTATGTATGTAAAACGAGCTTAAATACATGCTTCGTAGAGAGATCATAACTTAACTTAATAATACATCTTAGGGCAACAAAGAAAATTTAGTTGTAGAAGCACTTAATGATTAGGAACAACATTCAACCTTTTTGATAAATATAACGTTACATTTCTTGATCATCTTAAGTAACTATTTCCACATATCCAAAATTATAAAAAATATAGTAATTGATATATCAAATGTAAAAAAGATCCTAAATTTAAAAAAAAATACAAATTACCCTCAATAATTATTATTGGGTAAAATACATCTCAAAAGTTAAAATATATTACGGTAATGAAAGTAAAAAAGAAATAATATCCAATAAAATCTATAAAATAAACTATATTACGATATCATGTTTCGTTTAGTTATGTATTTATAACAACGTTTCAAAGGCTATCTGTCACTATTCCTAATTTAAAACTATTGATCAAGTCAGCTAGGGGATTGACTGTTACTTTTATGAAGCTTAAAGTTCGAGGAATATTTGGTGTTATACGAATAGGGTTCGTTAGCTCTGAAATCAAGAGCTCCACCACGTGACCAACCCACGTCCAATCTAAATGTGTGCTTTCGCTAAAAGCTGTACACATTTGAGGTTTTTATTTTTAAGGCAGTAATAACAGTGTATGTACTCCTGGTCTCAACACGTTTATCGTCTAGAATGTCACCAATGTGAGAAAAACACAAATAGTGTCACAACACTAATCGAAAGAACTGCGAGAAAACATAAAGAATTATTTATTTTTTCTCCTTTGTCGTGAATTTCATTTTTATTTACATTAAAAACTTCATTAATAGCAGCTTGGAACACCAAGTTGAAAAATAGTGTAGAAAAAATTTATAATTTCCGGATCACAGGGAATATATCCAAAAGAACCGAAAATTTACATACAAAAATACGAAACTCATAACGCAAGTGCTTTCGAAAGGTGGACCTGTCTTCATCAAGGGCAAACTGGGAAGGAAGTTCGAAGGAAGTTTCGAAAGCGTTCGGATTATAGGATTTAGCGTTTTTGTTTTTAATTAATTGATTTTTAAAGCTACGTGTTTTCCTAACATCATGAACAAACTTTTACATAGATATGTTTCTGCACATTATAAGTAACTAAAATGTTCATGATATTTTGTTGCACTTGATTATGATTATTATTTATATTATTTTAGGTTTTTTACAACATTTCTTTCTTTTGGGAAGTTCGACGAAACCTTCGAACTCCATCTGAATCCACCACTGGTAACAATAAATACTATCAATATTTGTGGGATAAAACATATCAACAATGTGGACTATTTTTGATATCATAGACCACATATGATTAATAGCAACTATATGACACCTGCAAGAACAAAAAAAACCCAAACAAACAGTGATTACTATAAATTATGAAACAGCCTATACTAAAAATAATATAACATATTTTAGAAGTTATAAGCAAAATTTGATGATTTATTTCAAGAGTATATGAACAGCAATTATCTTCATTTTGGTGCCACAGGATGTTTAATTGTAAGCTGTTTTATTGTTGTTGTTGAAACAAAATACATGCAAGTACTTATATTCATACACTACACACAACGTACACAATATTTCGTACTCGAGGACACATCTCTTTAAGTTGTAACATACAATTATTAAATCTAACAAAAAATAACATTGTTGTTAAATAACATAGAGAACAGTAAAAATAAGCTGAAATGAGGATATAATCATGGCCTAATAACTGAACAATTTTCGATATTCACAATTGAATCATTCGTCTCGAATCCAGGTTTTCTTTTCAATAAATAGTTGGAAGCTCAGCTACATGACCAAAAAAGAAATCACAACTCAGCAGACTTGAGACAAATAGTTCATTTGCACAGATAGTAACTCAGATGATTGAGACTGAGCACTACTTAGAAATTGTATTACCTACCTTTCGTTTAAACTAATCACTCTGACCACCAGGGGTTGCATTAATATCTTGCAAGAACTCTTAACACAGGAACTTCACTACTAACGTTTGATTTTACTTTTACATAACATGTTTTATAGTTGATATATTACAACTTATTATGTGTATAATTGTTTAATTATATGTATTCATAATTATGTATATAATATTTTGCTTTAGGTTATAGTATAATGTGCGTAACAAGTATAAGTATCTATTTGTACGATATACGATATTTATCAAATCCTCCAGTGGCAGAGAAGTACGTCTGCGCACTTACAACGCTAGAAACTAGGTTTCGATACTCCTGGTGGGCTGAGCACAGATAGCCCATTGTGTAGTTTTGTCCTTAATTACAAACAAATCATCCCTAAAATTACAACAAATTCATGAAATGGAAAAATCAAAGCAACAGATTTTATCGCTTCCTTTACTGCAAGATCTTTTATCTAAATATTGTACTTTTGTTTTCCTTTTTTTTATGAACGTATTATCAAAGTTCGCAGATATTACAAGAAAAAAAAACATACCATAAGCTTTACTATGTCTTAGGAACGATTTGAAGCTCTATTGTTTATATCAAGTTATGTCAATGTCGGAAATTTAGTGCCTGATAAACTGTCAGTGTCAGAAATAATGCCTGGTAAACTATAATAGCTAGTAAATATATCCTTATTTATCAAAATAATTTGATTTTCTTACAAGTGGATAAAATCACCGTTCATGTTAATTAGTAAACAAACTTGATAAAATACAAGAAGTCTGACAAGATACGGGATGTAATTATGATTTAAAATAATATACTTTCTGTATATATGTATATCGTGAATTGACGTACGTATTGAAAGGCACGATATCATTAACTCCGATAGATCTAATATTACATTGAAGATTAATACAAAAGATGTTGGCAACTGAATATTAAGAAGTGTTAAGCATGTTTTTTCAACCATTAAGAAAAACAATATTCGTAAATGTCTATTCGTTATTATCCATTCTCATCAGTTTGTTGTAGAAACGTTTGGCTATTTCAAATACTGTGCTAGCTGAATTAAGCGGAGAAAGTAAAAAGAAAAAATCAATTCAATGATCGTTTCTAGCAAAACATAATAAATGGCAGACTTTCCTTTAAAAAAGGGAACATTTAAATGAAAATGATTTATTATTTAACAAATTATAATACTTTGTAGTTCGAAACACTTAAACACAAGGAAAAGATTGCCTCGAACGTGAATCAAACTTGTTTATATATATAAAAAAAACATTTTTATGCTTATTTGTTCTTCAACAAACTTTTATCAAATATACTGAAGTACAATGGGTAAATATTTGTAATGAAAAACAATAACGTGCCATTATAAAAATTATTATCACTGGAATTTAGCGTAATGTAAAAGTTCAATTCATAGTACAGAAAGTCAAAAGAATGGCATGATTTAATCTCCACCCCCCACCACACACAGTGGACAATCTGTCTGTGCTCTTCCCATCACTGATATTGAAACCCGGTTTCTAGCGTTGTAAGTTCGCAGACATACCACTGTATCACTGGGGGGCTTAAAGTAAAGTTACAAGTATGGTACAATGTAATCCCCCCCCAAACAAAATAAAAAGAAAAAAGATAAATATTGAAAAATATGAACATGTAATTCTAACAGTTTAGTCATTTTATTGATATAAAAAACATCTTTACAATTCTTTATTTTACTGTTCTTGTTCGTATTAACTTTGAATTGGACTGAAAAATGCAAGTTGACATCTGGTTAATCGTAATGCCCAATTGATGTGTGGTTGGTTTTACTTAAATGATATAAAAGTGGCATAACGTGTACGATGAATAAACAAATTATGTTTAACTTTTCTCATTTGTTGTCATAAGTTACATGAAATTTCCCAGTGTTAAGTCTGTGATATTAGTTCTCAAGGAAAAAGGAAAGAAAAGTACAAAACACATACGGATCACTCTTTAGGATTATTTTTTTAATTATGCCATCATTCCTAACTTTCTTGCTTAGTATACTTTGATAAGTGAAACCATATATGCATATGTCTGTTCTCTCGAACATGACAACTAGAAGTCAAAAATATGTTTTTTGTTGTCAGTTTGATGAGTTAAAACTAATTTGGGTTAATTTCACAATCCTTGTTTATTGCGAAAGGGTGCTCAGTATTTTATGATTAAAAAAGCTCCATGGATGAAAGATCATAACACAAACTTACAAGATTAACGTGTTAATATTTTATGGAATTAGATCCTATTATCGAAATTTGTACCGTGAGATTTTTAAGATGCATTTTAAAGAAATTCATCTTTAACCTTCTATTTTTACAAATTCATATTTTATTAGCCTAATGAAATAATAATGCATCCCAAAATAGAAATGAAACGCTCATACTTAAAGGTTAAACATGAAATTCTTGTTTTTAAAGAGACTTAGCTCAAATGTTTATGTACTTAAAATGAATAACTAAAGTTATTTTTCAGTTATACTATCTACATCAAAACACGTACAATGGCAGACAAACCTGAGAGGTCTGTATTGTAACTGTGATCTGATACTGATTAGTGACAGGTGGTAAGTTTTAAAGAAAATTGTTAACAAATTACACGTTGTAATACAAAATGTCTAACCATGATTAGATAAAACATATTTTTTTTACTAGTATTAAGCCAAGTGAGAGAGCGATTACTTCGAAGTGAAGGTGATTAAGATTCTTATCTTTCTTTCCAAATGAACATAAATATGCTATTATTGAAGAACTATTATTATTATTGTTCATACTGGATGTTGATTAAATGCAGTCTCTTTTCCTGAAATATTTTCTGATTCCACGAAATCTTTGTTCAGTTCTTCTTTTTGTGCATCATTTCGGAAGAATTCCTTAGAAATTTAAATACGTTCATAAACAAAGATAATGATATATGGAAGTGATGAAAAAATCATAAAGTTAATTATTTGAAATGTTGGAATGATGTCAAAAAAAGGCTCTATGCTGATATAGATTCGAAAATGAATACTATAATAGAGTTTGTTTTTTACATAATTTCGGGTCTGTAAGGTTAAGTAATACACACATAACAAAAGATAAAGTAGAGATGATATCGAAGTGTTAAATATCAAAATACGCTGTCCTGCTAGAAGCATTCCAACATGTAATGATATTACAGTCTAATAGTGATCAGTGATCTGACATGATGTCTGTTAGTTAGAGTAAGAAGTATCCATGTCGAATTCGGTGACGAGGAACCCACATTGAGACTAATAATGGCTGGAGACGGCTTGAATGGGTAATGAAGAAAA
>NW_013665729.1:180942-207217 GCF_000517525.1 Limulus polyphemus | reverse complement strand
TACCCATTCAAGCCGTCTCCAGCCATTATAAGTATCAATGTGTTTCTTGCTAACTAACACACTCCGTCACAAACACTGGTACGTGTACACTCAAGTTCTTAAGGTATCCATGGGCAGTTAGACCCATAGACCCTTCCCCTTTGAAATGTGCAAAAATTAGCCTACATAGCACATAATGTTATAAATTCGTTCCCAAGAGCCTATCCCACCATCACGTGAAGACCGGGTAAAGTAGTTTTCGTTAGATTAGTTTACAACTCGTCATGATTCCCTGCCTGACCAGTTAGCTAGCAGTACAATAAGTATCTGAACACTTTTACATTCATAGAAACCACCACCCTGTACATGGCTCACAACAGGTATCCCTTTTCATATGGCGACATCGCGTGCAGTAAAGTACTATGAATATTTTGCCAAGATGATTTCCTGCACTTTTGTAAAATTCCATTAGATGAGCTTGTGTCACACTCTGTCAGTTGTCTAACCGGCGTGAGTGAATGTTAGATAATATTTACTCAAGTTTTCGATAGCGTTGAGTGGCCTAATGTAGAATAGACTGCGCTCGATCAGCACCGCTAAAGCTTCATGCGAATCTTTCATAGTTTCGCAAGACTATAATCTCTCATCTGTCAGTTTCTCGTAATTCACGAAATTCTCTGAAACACGCACATTACTAATCTAGATGGCTGATCTATGCATTTGTATTTATACTCGCAGAGTGTGGGATTATGTATAGTTTATCAGAATATAATATAAAAATGCCACAAATTATGCCAACCAAAATATTTTTACCAGCGCATACTTTTTTACAGAAGTATTGACATATACTTACGAAACCGCCTCATAAAAGATGTGATTTAAGCTCTTTTTAACACATTCTATCTTATTACAAAATATTGTTATTTCAAAACAAAAAATATTACACGTTACCAGCGACGCTGCGTTCTAACTCCGTTACCTGATAGTATTCTGTTAATAAAATCACGCGCGACCGTTTTAGATATATATTTTTTATTCTCTATTATCTGTTGCATATTATAAATTTATGTGCTTGTAATCAAGCTTATTTAACTTTTTTACTATTAATAATTAGTAACTTCTTTTATACTCTATAGTTGAATATGTCAAAATTGTACCACAGTGGACAAAAAATAAAAGAAATACAGCTTATAAACAAATGTAGTGATGCATAAAACTGTCATCATATTTATAATGTCTAGATTAAACTAAATAACGTCAAAGATTAGTTTACATACGCATATTTTTAGCTGATTAAGGGGCCTAGAATGGCCTGGTGGTTAGGGCGCTCGATTCGCAATTTTTGTTTCGCGGGTTAAAATCCTCGTCACCGGGCGTTATTTCGTCTTTTACAATTTTTCGTTAATAAAACAGTAGGCCAATAGTTGGTGCTTTCCGTCTAGTCTATCACTGCTAAGTTGGGGACGACTAGCGCAGATAGTCCTCGAGTAGCTTTGCGCGAAATTCATAACAAACCAAACTTATTTACGGAGCTTGTCAGAGCGAACCCAATATTCACTATATTTCGCAAACCTTTTCAAAATTAGTGTTTGTTGTAATTAAAATAAAAAAACATTTACTATTTCGCTTTTACATGAATATATGGCAATAAAGTAATAGGAAAGTAAATAGGTAATCAATTGGTTTTAAAAGCATGTTTATCTATTCCAAAATGTCTATATAATAAAATGATTTTATTCAAAATAGTGAGTGATTATTTATTATATTAAATAATATAACCCATGGAATTTTAAAAACGTGTTAACTATAATGACATTTAAGTCAACTATTCCAAGCTTTCTTCGTAGCATATTAAATCGAAATACATGAGGTAAATACATGTATAATATCATCTGTTCTTTGCTTTTCAGCATATAAAACTGGCGATTACAAACAAAATGTAGTGGTGTTATCCCTGTTATCATGGAAACGGCACTAAAATTCAACCGGGTGCTATTCTCGGGTTATAGGTCTACGAATATGGAAGCAAACTGGCCATTAGTAAATCGTCTGTGTTAAAAGTGACAGTGAATCATAACCATACCTACAATGACATGTTTTATTCCTCTTGAAATTTAAAAGATTCGTAAGATGTTCTAACGTTTAAGATGGATTTTTCCGAAAAAAAAAAAACAGATATTTTTAAAGAATAAAAGTGTGAAGGCTCAGACATTCTAATGTGTCACAGCGGAATAAATACTTCTGTCAAATTCAAATAACCGCTAATGGTCGAGAATCAGCATGTGACCAACAATTGAGTTACACGTGCATCTGATTAAAAAAATGAAGATAAAATTTGAAAATAAAATATATGAGGTATTTAAGATGATATTAAAATAAAGTGCAATGACCTCCAGTATACCCTTATATTTTTTAGAAGCTGTAACCCAGATTATCGAGGAAATTAATGGATTACAATGGAAAACACATAAACTAAAAGCCTTTACAGTGAACTGGTGTTATTTCTTCCCGCGTGTGTTTTCAGAAAAGAAGTCTAGGCAATGGTTTACATTATAATGATCTATCAAACTGAAAAATTTCATTAAACTTTAATTTTTTTACTTGGTTTTACTGGAAGAAAGCTACATATTTTTGTACAATTTTGTTTATCGTACAAAGAATAAGAAAAAGTTATTATACCGATTTAAGGATTTTCTAATTAATCGCATTTAAGAGCAACGTAGCGCTATTCATGAAACATGAGTAGTTAGTCTAAAATCCTTTAATAATACGTTTGATTTGGTCATAAGGTATTTTCGTGATATTCAGAATGAAGTTGAAAAGAGGTAGAGTAAATAACACGACAATACTGGAGGACTGATCATGCTTCATGAGAAAGATTTACATGTGTTAATGTATTGTAGAAGATGCAAACCCTGGCGCCTCGGGCGATAGGTTTGGCATCTGTACACTCTTGTTTCACGGGGAAGTCTTGGTCATTTAATCGTATAATACCTCCTGGGTATCTTGTGTCTTGAGATGTATGTCACAGCGCTTTCCGAGAAAGGATATTCGTACAACAAAACGATATATAGTAAATGGGCATTGTATTTCGAACAAGGAAGCCGTCAATGTTTCCCGTGGAAGCGGAAAAACTCAAATAGGAAAGCATTTAAAACAGCTACGGACCTTTAAACCACGCCACCTAGTGGCTCAGCGATAAGTCGGAACACTAAAAATCGGGTTTATACACAGATAGCTTATTATATAGCTTTATGCTTAATAACAGACAAACAAACAAACCTAAACTACACTCTAAGCCAATCAGGTATAATATCCTCATCTACCATGTGATTGCTATGTTTACGAAAACGAACTCTCTTGATAAAAAACATGATAATAATAATATGCTCCCAACCATAACTCAAAATCAATAGCTATTTTCATGGGAAATGTGACATACCCGCCAAGTCTTAGAAGTCCTCATCCATGTACAGTGGGTGGTCTCAGGAAAGTTCGTCAAGATGTGTGACATTAGAATCAATAGCTATTTTCATGGGAAATGTGACATACCAGCCAAGTTCGTTAAAATATTAGGATGATCTCGTAGTCTTCCGTAGATGTTTGTTGCAGTGAAAATTGTGGTGTCTGTCTATAATGAGTTATCCTGGCTACCAGTTGTGTATGATATAAGTTCCAAGGGCTCGAACATCTTGCTTATAACGTATATAAATTACCAGTAGACTAACATTAAGTTTTTTAATGATATAGTTAGCTATATGATCTTGGTTTAAATTAATAATAAAAGAGGTTTTGGTTGTTAATTGATAAGCGAGTACAGTATTGTAGAAGAAATCGAAGTTAATACAGTAAAGTCTGGTGACAACAGCGTAAAAAGACTGTATACGTATATGAATTAACAAAATTAATTTTACGACAGATGATATATATATATCCCCTCTAAACTTATTAAGAAAAATGTATTGAATTTCAATGTTTTTCTTTATTGTGATGCATATTGGAAGCCATTTTTGACGTGAAAATTCTTATTACCTCCGTCACCTTCGTTGGCGGAGGTTATGTTTTCACCCCTGTGTGCGTGTATGTGTGTGTTTGTCAGCACGATTTCTCAAAAAGGCTGAATGGATTTGGATGAAACTTGGTATACGTTTGGCCTATGACCCAACTTAGAAATTAGAAAGTTTTAGAGGCTCCTTTTCAAAGATTAAGGTCATAGCATTGTCACAAAAAATCCCTATCCTTTAACATGAGGATTGATTTTTTTACATTATTTTTGTTCTATGACTCAGTTAAAAATGATCGAATTTTGATGAAACTTGGTGGACATATGTAGAATATATTATTACTCATTGTTTTGAGTGCTGAATCTGAATATGATCAACGCCGCGTGGAAAAGGTATGCGCTCTACTTAGTGCCCCTCAACTTTTATTTTGCTTTTCAAAGTGGCCAATGTCATAAAATAGTATAAGCTTCGAAAATATAAAAACAAGCAAGTAACTGTGCAATAAGGCAAAGATTAAGATAAGCTTGAAGAAGACAACTAATACATATTCTACTAAGATACTTACCAAGTGAATGATATTAGTTGAATAGACAACTCACGAATCCAAAAGGTTATGAATTTTTCAATCTAGTTGATTATTAAAAGATGTAATTTCGTGAAGCAAATAGCTTTTTCAAGGATGTTATGATATTTATGTTATGTTTCAGTTTAGGCAGATTATAAATCAATTTTTGGTTAGTTACAATTACTCAGTAGCTATAGCATATTGGTTATCAGGGTGTATGGTAACTTGATTTGTGTTACATTCTTCTCTCAGTCCCATATCTTCTGTATCTATTAGTTATGTGTTTAGAGTTTAAACGTGTTCAAATATATTTCTATATTTATAGATTTATTCATCTACTAGCTGGAGTACCCATCTCCAAGACGGAAGTTATGTAACTTTATGATTTATGAAAGGTTATCCTAGGACATGAAAAGTTACTTCCCTTATATGTAATTGTAAACAACGAAAAACGCCCATAAAAACTGCAAAACATAAAATGTGAAATCACAAATTTGCATGTCTCTTTGCATGTACCCAACAAACCTTCATACAAAATTTCGTGAAGATCCATCAACAGGGAGTGAAGTAGTGCAAAAAAACGCCCATTAAAACCGCAAAACGCAAAATTCAAAACTGAAAATGTGTATGTACTCTGCATGGACCTCCATACCAATTTTGGTGATGATTCATACACACCCTTCAAAGTAGTTACATGGACATACAGCATATAACAGACAGTACTATTATATTTATATAGATATATCATTGTTTATAACTTTCTATCTATTTATCGAAGTATTTTCTTCTTGTTCATTTTAAACCGTGAGTAATATCACAACATTTAATATCGTTCCCATTACACTTAACTTAAGAAAACTTTATGTTTCAAATGGGTTGAAAGACTCGGTATATGAATAGATTACTACGTGCAGTAAATCATTGACGTGTACTACATATATAAGCAGATATGTATTATATTTGAAGGATAATGGTTATGGGGTATAGTTACTTCCATCAGACGATAATCAGGTCGAGATACTTTAATGTGTTTATTTTAGCTTTGCAAATTTAATTCAGTTTGAAGCATAAGCCTTGTTTAACTATATTAGCTTTTCGAAAACAGTCGTTTAAATATTTATATGCGCATGAATGTATGTTTCATTTTCGTTTTTTTATTTTTTATTCTCGTGTACCAGTGAAAATATTTTCCAACTCAAGTTTACACTGAAGAGCACATATCTATATATGTGTAGTTTTTTTCAAGTATAATTCATACCCACAGCTTTAAACAACTAAGGTGTTGTGTCTCGAATAAAATGCAGGAAAAATTGGTTGTATATTAATACTGATCAACTATTACACTATTCAGGCTGTGTATAAATACGAAGAAAAAGTGTTTCTTAAGCAATATGAAAATGAACGACATTGGTTGCGCTTAAAACTACCAGGGTACACTAAAGTCCAAAAATTCTACGTGCCTCGCTCCTTAACTGGTACACAAGTAAAGTACTCTACTAAGTTATTTTACACACATACTATACCATAAATGAAGAGAATACTTTATTTTATTAGTTTGCATACTTGTCAAACTATAAACAACGAAAACACCCGTTTAGAATATTTTATATGTTACCAAAATATACACATAAGTGACTAGAACACTCGTCGTAAAAACGTAAGGCTGTAAAGATTAGGATAAACCACAGAAAATAAAAATAATTTGTAACTTTTTCTAAGAACTCTTGTATCTTGTACACAAAGTTAAAGGGTTATACTACAAATACCTGACTCCTGAGTGCTAGAACACTGACAACATTTAATAATTTTACGTTCTCTGTTCTCATACCTTGCTTTTCTTTGCGAAAAAACACTTAAAGAGTTTTAGAAAACAAGCACTGTAATTTTCTTCAAATCTTCTTGAAAAACAAGCATAATTCTAATTCATTTATTAGGAGCAGTAATGTTTGAAGATATAAGTTAGTAAATTTTAGTTCAGTTATAGAATGCTTGTTCGGCTGTAAGAGTTTCAAACTTTTAACACCTCTCAGTAATCACATACTGGCAAAAACAAAACAAAAACTAATAAAAATACTAACCAAACAAACCTCAAAAGTAGATAATTAAATTCCACTAATCAACAATCTCAGTATAACACTGCGTGAGTATTTTAGGAAAGAGCTTATTAAACCCTAGAAAAATCCATTTGAAATATAATTAGATCAGTGTTAATAAATACCTATGCTTACAACAACATAACAGACATTAATAAATTTGTATACATTTATTAGTATGCTAAGAAATTACTGAACTGTACTGTATTATGAACATTTAGTATCCATTACTGCATCTTCCCTTGGCTTGGTTGAAATGATTAAGTTTTTAATAATAATATTAAAAATAATGTCATTCAGGTATTGATTGGTTTCTTTGAAGTTACACAAAAAGCTACACAATTGGCTATCTGTGCTCTGCCCACCATGGGTATCGAAACCCGGTTTCTAGCGTTCCAAATCCGCAGACATACCGCTATGCCAGTGAGGGGGGAGGGACACCTAAGTTGAAGAAAACTTTAAAATGTACTATAGAAATATCAATACATAATATGAATTATCATTGATTTCAACTATCAGTAAGAAGTTCCTTACGCATCACATATGATATAAATATTATTTACCAAGAATTAAGTGTTCTGAAGAAAATTATGTTATGTAGTAGTAAAATAAAATAATCTACATATATTTGGTACCTGTGACAAAATTAATGCTGTAACAATGTGATAAACTATTTATTTATTTTTCATATTTCTAATAATGATATACGTTATAGTAGAAGTTATTGTATATTAGCAGATAATTGTATTACAGGTTATCTTCATTTTATAAATTTCCCAGAAAGAAATTGCCGAATAAAAAGCACATGCTTTATTTTGGTTTAATACTATTAGCGAAATAACATAAAAAAACTACTACTATACCAATGCAAAACAAAACACAAGGAAAAAAATTAATAAATTTAAAATAATTAGAGAAGTATTAACACGTAGCAAAGCTTTTAACCCTAAATTAAAAGCAAAGTAGCTTGAAAAAAATTAAAGACAACTATTATCTAGGCTGAATTACCTGAATTTAATTGAAACAAATATTTGTGATTCACAAAACAACCTTAACGTTTATGTTCGTGTTATATTAAGTTTTAATCGAAGATGCTTATCTTATTTATTTCGATATTTTTTTTATCTTTCCTCCTGTAACCAACTATATAGGTCTTTTCCTCCTGTAACCAACTATATAGGTCTTTTCCTCCAGTAACCAACTATATAAGTGTTTATGTGTGATTTGCTTAAGTAAATAAAAACTCGAGCGATTCTGCACTTTGAACAACATTGACAGAGTTTTATGTATACGCAAAAGTTTTCGCCTCAAGCAGCTTTATAACGCCATTGCAGACCTTGTCTGAGCCCCCACATACAGCTCTGGAGAATTTTACCTAATTCTTCTCCCAGACGTCTGGACAAACTCGCTGTTAAGGAAGATATAAACAAATATTCTCGATATTTTTTTTTTACATTTTTGAGCCATGGTTATGTTACAAACACTTCTAAACTAAGAGCCATAACATGTCAGAGGCAGGTACACGTTCACAGCTTGGTATTTTATGATGTTCTCTTAGCAAGAAAGCAAACTTCACTTTTATTAATATTTTGCGAGATATAACTTTTATCCTTATATAACATATGCCAATAGGTTGCTGATGTCCCTCTATATGTATTACCATAGAAAAATAGAGTAGTTGCTGGTTTTCTATAAGAGAATATGACACTAAAATAATTTTTTGTAATATTCTGTTCGTTC
This sequence comes from Limulus polyphemus, assembly GCF_000517525.1. Taxonomy (NCBI): domain Eukaryota; kingdom Metazoa; phylum Arthropoda; class Merostomata; order Xiphosura; family Limulidae; genus Limulus; species Limulus polyphemus. The sequence continues at coordinate 198,836 of NW_013665729.1, read as the reverse complement.
TACGGGTTGACATGCAACTTTATATGAAAGACATCTAGTTACGATATATATTTTCCAAAATAAAATCTTGTAAATTTACTAACATACTTTGAAACGTTCAGGTAAGTTCTCACTTTTGATTGAAATGCTGTTTGGTAGCTCGAAAAAAATATTTTAAGCATAAGCAGAAAATCTTTTGCATAGAAGATTAAATGTTTTTGTACTGAGGAATTGAAAGCTTTTACTAATAAATCTCATAATATGTCTCAGCAGAGAATAAACTACATATACAGATAGTATCTAATCGTTATAAAACTGCAAACATACACAAATTTGATATTTTACTGAGTTAAAGGTAAAGTGAATCTAGTGAAGTCATAAGCCTATACATCAGTTGAGAAATAAAATTTCTTGGAGCTTATTGCTGTTTGTATTCCCAATATTGAATTGCATTTTATTTTTGTATACGCCACAAACTAATAAATAAATAATTTTATTCTTTAGCTTATTTGTTTTGTGAAGTTGTGTGACAACACGAAATATAATTTAATAGATACATTAACTTCCAACTAGTCTTACCGGATTAAACAAGTAATCGTGGTCACTTAATGGAAGAGCGTCCTCCATTAATGACAAAATCGATCTTTCCTGTGAATCGGATCAGAAATGGGTGGTCTTCTTATTGTGTCTAACCTGAAGCTCTCTTGATGAAAGTCTCAGCTATTTGTCATGAAATAAAGTCTTACGTGCGCTATGACACGTAACAGCTATCAAATCCTAAAAACATTGTCTTGTTATGTACGGCTCTACGTAGAGTTTTCGAATATTGAAAAGAAACAAAAACCTGAGAAGATGATAGCTCTTACTAGAGTGGAACAGTATTTTATTGCTTTTTTCCTGAATAATTTACAAATCACTGCAGGAGCGTAATGTTATTTCGGCTCTTAGACACTCATGGTTGGACGTCGTAATTTATTTTTTCCTTACATACATAATCCAATTGACCTTTAGTCCTGATGCCCAAAGGAGTAAAATAAGACTTTAAAGCATCATTTACGTTCTGCATATAAAGACACTAACTAATGGAGACTGATGGTTCTGGAGCTTTTAGAGTTTTTATACATACATTATATGGTCTGAGAGAAATGTGTTTGGACCTTTTCGAACATACACTTGTCACAATTTCTTGGGTTACGGAAAAAATATTATAGGACATTTGAGCCTTTTACTTCTTCTAATTCGGTCTCTGATGAGAATATATGATGTCATAAACATTTATTTATCACATACGTTACTGTAATTATAAACACTGTATACACTTGGTTGTGTTAAGATAGAATAAATAGCAAACAAAAAACAGCAAGGCCTAAAGCGTTATTCAGTGTTTTGATAATAAATTCGTTTATAGTATTGCACCTCATTAAATATATATCAAAGGTTTAGTTATTTATTATTGCCCCTCATAATGCATTAAAAAATACTAAAAGAATTAATGAATTAAAGCCCCTAATAATTTTTAACATTGGGTTTATAAGTCATTAAATCCTATAATTCATTCATAGCGGAAATAAATATAGTGTTTTTAAAGATACCACATAGGGAGAAAATAAATTTTCGTATTCTTCGGTTTAGGTGTTATAAGTAGTTAGTCGAAGATGAACACAATACACTTTTTATGACGATAGTTTGATTTATTGACACTAAACAGGTCTTTTAAATGATGTTTTTATGTGAATTTTATAACAAATCTATTTAAGCTAATCTGATAAGATTTCATGTAGGAAAAGAAAGATTTCAAAATTTCAGTTATGTTCAAGAATACTTTAACTGAAAAACAATTATACTAAACGAATTTAGTTAAATGTTTAGTTCTTTTTCTTAAAGTTTCAACAGAATATATACCTTCTGAGTCTGACTCAGGAGAAAGACGAAAGAAAGTCTTTATTCAACCATATTAAAGTAGCTTACTAAAAAGCTGCTGATTAAACAGTTTTGAACGATGAGCTTTTCTTAGGCAGGTTTACGAAAACGAGCTTGTATGATCAGTCAGAAATATAAACTGATGTACACCAAGTTTTGTTTCATTTTCCGAATTCTACTAAGTGGAAAGCAGACCGCAATAAAATGTGTCATCGTTCAAACATAAATAATTAAGTGTCACACTACTCGTCCTTATGCCTTGAAGTAACTTTATCATTCCTTCTAAAAAGGATTCTATGGACCAAAGAGAATGACTCCATTTCTAACCACTGAATAATAGCAGACTAATGTGCCTAGAAAACCACTAAATTAGTGCTCTGAACACCATTAATCAATTTGTGATTAATAAGAAATTCCAACAGTAAAGAAGTTTATACGGTTAATTTATACGTTTTTATCATTACAGTGAAATCATTGAGGAACTTGAAACTGAGATAACGTGGTAAATACAGGCAATAAGGAGAAGCTGCTTTCGTTTGGATGATGTTCTCTTGCAGACAACGCTAACATGAACGATCGTTAACTTATAAAATATACATTAAACATAATTTATGGGCTATTACAAATCATGTAAATAGTTTAAAATATATTTAAACGTCATAAATTTATAACGATCTTAAAATCTTATAGTATTGAATACTTGTAAAATATTTAAGGTACTTTTCTGAGTAAGTGGTACTTTGGAGTTTTGGTTCATTTTATTGTAGTATCTTTATGTTTTTATTATAATTAGCGCTCAGTCTTTCACGGAAATTGTAGAATGCGAATTGTCTCGAACTTACATCTCAAAATATAGGAACCTTAAAAGGATAATTTTTCATAACAATGTTACAGTAACAACTGACAGAAGATAAACTTATGTTTTTGACCTCCTTATGACAAAATCGGTGTAAAGGATTCAATGTTGGTAAAAGTATTTTCAATCTGAATGAGTTCTTATGCGCACATGGGTTATTTTGAAATATTGATTACAGAGTAAGAAGCCAGTAAAGCACTACTAATGCCACAAGGGACTTATCTCGCTTTGAAACGAATAACAGGATTGACTTTAACTCTTATAACTCACATACTGTTGAAAGTGCGAAGAGTGTTCAATGACGTCATGGCTCAGCCGACTTAGCTTTAGAGATTGGGTCTAAGTTAGATTTCCGATTTTTTTTTATAGTCTATACTACCTCTGTTAGAAAGTGGTGTTATGTGCGCAAAGAACTTATTATAGTGATTAAATTTACTGTTGCACATAATTATTTACTTACATTCCCTTTAAATACTTCAAAATAGATCTATTTAGATCTATAAGAATAAAATCTCCTATATAATGAATAAAATTTGTTGTCTCTGCTCAAGCAAAGTTAATGAAAATGTCTGTACTTTCATTATTGTCCAAACTAAATCTGGTACAAATAAATAACTATATTAAAGTTTATTACTGCGTTTTTCCTAATCGGACATCTACTAAATTAAAAAAAGGTAACTTGATGCATAATAATCTTACCTCATGATCAAAGAGAGCAAAAGTTCTGAACATATAACATTAATCATAATAAAGCACACAAGTTATTTGCATAGAAAGGGCATGCATAAAGTTATTAGCTTAGCAGATACTTTTGTGTTAAATATATTTAAGCATCTATGTTTAACAGATTTACATAATGTAACTTGAAACGCATGTTTATTTTATAGCTCTTCATTACCAAAATGAGATAAACACTTGAATTCTACTCCTCGTGGTTCTAAGTAAAGCACAAGCTTAGTTTATCTCTTATACAGGATTTTTTAAATAATTAATTTATGTTTGTTGACATTGAGCTTTTTCTAGTGATTGTAAGCCTTCACCATTCGGGAAGACCTGATGAGATATTATATATGTATGTTGTTTAGAAATCGAAACTACTTGTGTAAACATTATATGTAAAACGTTAAATCTGAAGTTTATTTCTGTAGATAAACCATCGTAAAACAATACAGAAACGTTATACCAAAATGGCATATATAAGTCTATTTAACTCATGATTTCGTAAATAAAACATTATATTCAGCTCTCTACATTATACAACACCCACCAATTGGCTCAGTGGTAATTTATAACGCTAAAACCGAGTTTCGATACCCGTGGTGGGCATAACATAGATAGCCCAGTGTGTAGCTTGGCGCTTAACAACAAACATACTAGGTGATACAAAGTGCACCAAAATCATAACCAGCATTCAACTTCGGAAGCTTAATAAGTCCGTGGAGAAAGTCTTCAAATATCACAATGTAAGACATCTAAGTTCTTATAAAACACTAGATTATTGATCGATATTCGGTTTGGAAACAAAAGGCTGTAAATTGAAATCGTTTTGTGCACGTGCCTGTTTACTGGCGATAAACACTTACTGTAGGTTTGTATAAGAAAAACAACAACATTACATCACCATAGCATCTAAAAGGTAATAACTCTTTTCACAGTGGTTAGTCTGATGGCTTTATAGCTCATTGAAAGTAGACGGTCGCGGATTAGGCTGTATTATCAATATATGATTAGTGAGTTTTCTACTATGGTATCAGGAATCGGTAGATTTTCTGTATTCGTCTTCACTCAAAAGGATATAAACAGTTTTTCTTTTGTTGATCTTATAAAGTATTTAGATAGCTGAGGAGATTATGCTGTTATCAACAAAGTATCCAAGGGGTCTTATGTAATTAATCTCTTTATCTCCTTTTGAAATGAAAATTATGAAGAAACAACAACAAATTTGGAGACCATGATATAATTGATTAAGTTCACAAAAATCATCAATTTCTTATACTTACTATTACTAAGATACAGTGCTACAACATATATATATATATATATATACAAAGACAAACAAAAGCAAGACCCCAGACATTTTAACTTGCATACACAAATAAGCACATGACAATAAATACATAAATATACATCTGTTTTAAGCTTAGTAGGCTAAACGTAAAAATTACTCTGTATTGGTATTGGAATATTAACGGTCTATGATTTTCTTCGTGACACTGAGTCGTTATCTAACAAATTACACATATTTGGGACCTACAACCTACGGATCTTTGACAAAGATAGATCCTGCGGATAAAAGATTAAAAAGTCAATAACTTGCGAACCTTATCATGTACGTGTCAATACAATCATTCATGACTTACTGCTCCTGAATGATGAAACAGCAGTTTCTTTCACTGGCGTCTTCATTAAAACTTCGGAACTGCTGAATAAGCTTCTTAAAGAACAGGTGTGCTAGAATATTTCAACTGATTATAGACATCTTAAGTGTTCTGAACCATATTTCGTAATAAGTATTTTTGTTTTTATTTTACAGCATATTATCAAAATTTGAAAATCTTTAGAATACAGCATTAATATTTTAATTCAAAAATGTATACAATTTGTCTTATGGGAGACCCAGGAAAAGTCGTTGTAATAAAACTCAATCGTAGTTTAATAAGCCCAGTTGCACAGCCAGCACAACAATACGGATCGCAGGTTCAGGATGTTCTAGCCATTTGCACAACAATGTGGATGGCAGATTCGGGATATTCTAGCTTCTAACTACACATAATATCACATCAGCGTATAAGACTAATGTTCTACACATCAATCACATATTGATACCATTTTCTCTCTTACTTAAAAAACTACCGATCGTCAAATTAATCGGTATTGAAATAGATATAAAATAATATTAAAAATGACTCATGTAGTTCAAATTCAGGTTCAAAGAAAAAGCTACATAACTCAGAGTTATGGAAACGTGATGACCCAAAAGCTAACGACATGTACACACGGTTTCTAACTAATGGGTAGGGTTATTTGTGAGATAGTTATGGATGTGTAGCAAATTTATCATTATATATTTATTTTAATATCCACGTTTGTTTAAATTAAGTTTATATTTAAAAAAATGCATAGCTTATAGTGTTAGATATGTATTGCGAAACTCCCGCCTATGCTCCAAAGTTGTAGAAGATTCTCGAGAGTAAGAATCAACAATATATGTATGTACATAAACGCTTAAATTTGTATTGTAACATAATCTGAATTTTCTAGAAAGCCTCCACTCGCCTATAAATATAACCAACGTGACGCGCCAAAAAGACAGTATCTATTACTAGTTCGCTATAGTCAGTGTGCTATAAACTTCGGAAGCTATAACTATGATTATTATAACACTTATCAATCGGAAAACTTTAGATATTTGACCAGAAGCATTTACAAAGTTCGAACATTACAAATCATTTAACTTCATTTAACATTAGTCTTTTACGAAAACGTTACCTAACGCTATCGGTAGGAAAATATTGGTGTGTGTGGCTGGTAAATAACGAAGGACAAAGCTAGTTAGCTTCCCGTTAAATGAATTATACCTACATCAAATTGCAATCAACTCGCTCATCGTGAACCCTCGATAAGATATCGATGAAGTTCCAAACTAAAATGAAGACTTTATATTGCTTGTAACTTTATGAAACTTTTGTTTATAAATCATTGTTTGTAATAACTATTTCTAATAACTGTTATTGTAAATTGTATTGCTGTGTGTGTATATTAAAACGTATATGTGTTAAAAAATAAAACTGTGTATGAATCTTGTTGGCAAATATCATAAACTGACTATATATCGGCTTTTACTTAACTACTAAATCCAAAGTACAATTTAACTACTAAATTTAAAATATTATTTAGCTCAATTTCAGACCATTCGAAATTTTAATACGTAACAGATGTTATGCTATCTACAATTCAAACCTGCCCCCAATGGCACAGCGGTATGTCGGCGGACTTACAACGCTAGGAACCGGATTTCAATACCTGTGGTGGGCAGAGCACAGATAGCACATTGTGTAGCTTTGTGTATAACTTCAAACAAACAAATCAAACTAAGAATATGTAATTTGCAATTTAATGTTTTTAAATGTTAAATATATGGTTTGAAGAAATTAAGTCCACTTACATACTACATATTACCTAATCTAATATAATTGTGACCTCCGCTTGTTCTGAATTTCATTATTATTCAAGCGTGAATGGAATAGCAGCTTACCAAAACACATCTGCCTGAAAAACAATTCTTAATTATTTATGGCTCTTAGAATAGTGAGTGAATATTAGTTCGCAAACTAATAATACGTTTGCTTAAGAAAGTTTAATTCAATATAACAATTATCTTCTATATGTTATTCAACAGAACATACAACATATTCTTAAACTTCAACACTACTTACAAGGAATCTATATTTTTCTAAAATTTTTATCCTATTTCTTTGTCTCTCCCTCCGTGGGTCAAAGGTGATTTTACGGTAAATTTCGGAGATCGATTCCCTATGGTGTATATAGCACAGATAGCCCATTATTTAGTTTAGCACTAACAAAACAACATTAATCTATTTCGTTACGAATATGTTTTACAAAATTGAAAGATACCTAGCTGACTTGGTTTCGCTAACTTCAAGTAAGGAAATGGTTTTGCAAGCAGCTAATTATTATAGTTCACAGACTATTTATGATAACATTTTTTCGGTAAAATCGTAAAACACTTACTTTCTGTGAATCGAGGGTTCGTGGTTCGCGACTCGCAGCCACAAAAATGTGCTTCTCAATTTTAAGCCAAGGGAGTGCTATAGGTGACGGTAAAATCCCACTATTCCATCAGAACGTTGTAGGTGAAGTAGCTACTAATTTTATCCTTCCATAGCTAGTAAGATATATATCTTTAGTCATGCATACTCAAGTTTGTGTTCTAAATTTTCGTTCAGTAGTTCTGCATTTAGTTATGACAATCTCGTTTACCAGATCTCGAAAGATCATAAACATGTATTATTCTGTGAACGTTACAAACTGACACCAAGAAGAAGTTTGTATCGCTTTCTGTCCATATAAAGAGGTGATACAGATACTTGTACCAATTCATATGAGTTAGCAGTTTTCCTTCCTGTATCACACTTTATACTGATGTATGGTATATGCAGATTTAGTGGAATATCGCAACATATCACATGTGCTTAGCTCCTGTATGTGTATTTGTCTCCCAACAAATGCACGACCATACGGTAATACAAAGCTACATAGATAAATTTACGCTTTGACGGTTATGCCACAGCCAATTCTCAGGGAGGGTATTCGTATAGCGAGATTGGTATATCATCTTGAATTAGATGATATACCATTTCGAAAAGGGATCATTCAATCTTCTCCATGGAAGCAGAAACACTTGTATTGCGAAGTGCTTAGTACTGAATTACCACAATTCAAGCCAATCCGAACGAATTAACACCCTATCCTCAAAATAAAGGTTATACTTCCGAAATCTCTGATCGGAAAAGCTACTATGATAGAAATGAACACATTTCTGGTATCGTTAACAAGAAAACAAGGTTGACCAACTCCATAAGCCAAACGTTCACAAGCTTTCAGTCATACCTCGAAATAAACAGCTGTTTTCATAAGAAAGATGGTCTAAGAAACCTAGCAATACATGTCAACCATATGCCCGTCAAGCTTTCTTATGGAATTTTGTTCCTTTAGTCTGTTTAACCGTGTTCTTGGAAGCTGAAAATTTATGGAACGTTTGTCAAGAGTTACCATATCGTCTTTCGCTTAAGCTTATTATAATGGAAAGTGCTGCGTCAGGGTATTATACATAGTCATATTCATCAGATCTTATCATGGTCAACGATGAAGGGCGTAGCTCTAAGGGCAAAACGTGATATGGAACATCGTTCATATAAAGTGAAAGTAGCCCTCAGCATATATTACAAAAACTAAAGTTTATAAGCTGAGTTTTAGACGTTGTTTCCGCCTTTTTTTTATTAGCCTACAGCAGTAACACTAAGTAAAACTGCAGCTTGGTGACAGGTCATTAACAGAAACAATAATAGAGAATGCAAGTTTGAGGAAGATAAATCATATCATTTCCTGCATCTGGACCAGTTCTTAATGTGTACATTAACATACGCGCTAGTAGAATTTGTATTTCACGTAAGAGGTTCTTGATAACGGTTAGTCCGTCTTAAAACGCCACAATTTTTAAAACAAATAGAGTAAATATCTCACAAGCTCGTAACTTCAAGTATATATATATATATATTTCGCTATACCATCTTTAATCTGCAAGATCTTAAGAGTAGGCATATTGGTGTTCGCTCGATTGTGAAAAAGCTAAGTAGTTTTATGGTTTACTTCATTTGGTCGAGATTAGCGTAAGGAGATAAAGGCTAAAACAAATGTCTGCGCCATAAAAATAAGTTACCCACTTAGGTCTTGATCTCATTGATCGTATTCATTAAACCTACGAGTAAGCTGTACCCTTCATGTGTTTCGTATATTTATAACTCAAACAAAACACGGGAAACAAGTATTAAAAAGAAGCGTTTATGAATATAAAACTGTAGTCTTTTTCAACACTTTAAATCTGCAAATGTTCCACGTTACCAAAAATCAGCTCAACTGTCAATAGAAATTTGGACGGTATTTGATCGCCAACATACAGGATATGTAATCTCTCTGATTGTTCTTGTTCTCTTTGTGTTTCGATTATTCTCCGTTTTCAGAAATTAATGCTTATGTAATAATAATCTTTTTGCATGATTTACATGATAAACATTATTTTATACTAATATACTATCATTTTCTTATAGTTTAATTTACTTTTCAAACAAGTTTATTTTCCACAGTTGCTTTCTGATAATGTTTCAGATTAATTTGACGTGACAAACATATTTTTTCCAACTATAATCAGATTAAACCAATATTATTAATGTGCGTTTTATATGTAATTAGTATAACTTTTTTGATGCACATTCTTAAGTCATTTCATTGGAATATTAATATAAAAATAATAAAAAGATGTCAGTGAGTAAAAATAAACGCATTCTTTGGTATTTGAAATCATAGTTTCGGTTTCGACAATATAAAAGTGTTAAGAATTTTCTTTCGAGCGTTTTTTTTTTTTTCTAAGCATGAAGTAGGTACAAAAGCAGCTCTATATAACATTGACGGGACTGGCATTGGATGTTTTTTTTGGGGGGGAGGTTAAAATCACTGAACATACATCTCGGTTTTAGTATATATATATATTATAATTAAAAATAAATAAACTTCAAGAGAATGAGTTATAGTCTTCAAACAAAAAGTTAACTTTAAGAAACTTGAGGTTTTGTTTCAATTATATTTTTGAAATATTATAATGTTTTAGTAACATATATGGTACTGAGTCTCGTGTGACTTTACAACACGTCGATTTTCTTAGTCTGATGGCCATGATTACCCATATTACTCCACATTGCAGTTTCAATTGTAGCAGGCTTCTGCAAAGAACAATGAATGGTCAGTTCATACACTTTGACGAACCTTTCGCTGATTCTCTAGTCTACGTGGCTTATAATTTGTTTAAGTCGACCAAAGGCACAAAAGCCTATTTGACCTGCATCAGAGGACTTGATAATTATGTGGCCAAATGGTATCGTCATGATTATAGTTTCTTTGGTCTTTTTTTTTTTTTTTTCGTAAAACAGCATCTGATTACGAGGTGCGGTTAGAAACTTGTGGAATTTTGATTTGTAAGTTTTTGTCAACTTCAGATTTGTGCTTATTATGTTGTCAATGATATCAGAAGATGTGTCTAGTTTCATCGCAATAGCTTTTCGAGAGATAGTTCTCTTTAATAAGCATAGCCTTCGCTTTGCATAGGAAGGCGTTGCTTGGGATTGATTTAGGATGTCACTTAGGAGCTTATTGCTCTCCTAAAAATTCTGCTGTGTGACAATTCTATTTCCAATAAGAACATTGGATGATCCCTTCATTTAAATACTTTGTCTTTTAAATCTAGCTCACTATATAAATATCCTCTCAGTAACGACTGTGAAATCTCTCTTGCGATATATCGCTATCGAATGATGAGTAAATCATCTAGTTCCAATTATACAGTTGTCAGACATATCACATGTGGCGCTTCGGATCATATCATATTAGCACACCACTGTATGACATATAGATCGCTCATATAAAGTACGATTCAGTCTTTGTGCATATAATGCTCGCATGTGTGAAAATGCCTTAGCTATAAAGTAATAGTTTTATCTCTTGTTTCTTTTTTTACTTATAGTACGTTTTATCCTTATAGATCACTTACTTTCGACGAGAATTTATTGCTACAGCAAAATAACAAGCTTAGGGAAAATGACACTAGTAGTGACAAACAGAAGTTCATAATTAATCCTTACATGAATCAAGCTGTGAAAGGAAGTCAAGCGATAACTCGTTGCAAAGATGGGTAAATTTTATATAAAATGGGTATTTGTTCTATATCTTTTAAACGAAATAAAACCGAGAGTATTATTTCAAAGATTACGTTCTGCCCCAAAGACACATACTTAAAGTTTGTATCTTGGTTGTTTCATTGTCTCCATATGTATGTATACATGCGATTATGTTAATCTTTAAGGCTAATTTTGCTGGAAATGGACTTTATTACCCCAATAAATATAATAGAAAGTTCGTTCTGGTCAAAATGGATGTGAGCTGTTACAGATGTAGTTCACGAAAGAACTTCAGTTAAATAACCTTTAATCACAAATCTTTTTAAAGCCTTTAAGAAAGCTTGAAGCAATTTCTATATGTCTAAGACGCCATTGTAAGACCTTATTATTTCAGTAATGGCTTGATTAAATGTTCAGGAAAATAAAAGATATATATACATATATATGAAATTAATATTTTTTATATAGTATTTAAATATGTTGTTAAATAAAGAATATATAAACTGATTAACATATGTATCATTTACAGAAATAAAGTAAAATAAATTAAACTACAAAAACTTAGAAAATAGACGAATACTTGGGACACTACACCAACGGCACATCGATTGTCAAAAAAAAAAACGCTTGAAGAAAATATATTATAATTTTCTCTCTTTTAAATTTGTCGAGTGAATCTTTTTTTTTTCTTATGGGATGAGTGAATTATAAAGTCGATCAGAACACATGGCACACACACACATACCACTTCAAATCGTTTATAGCAACAACTTGTAATGAATATAAAGGAAAAAACAACAACAAAAAACACTCAAACCTAAGTCCTATGTATGTGTTGAGTATTAAATACATATAATATTTCTTTTCTTAGAATGACAAAGTTTTGTATACTTTCAAATTCCAAAATACATAACCCATGTTCCAAAATCCTTTTCTTGTTTTGTTAGTATATTGGAATTTTTAGTACTCTTAATTTAATTCTTTTTAAGAAGAGTTTCTTCATTTTCAAAAGAAAATCACCCAATTTCTTTATTCTTATTTAAATGTGTTAAATTATATTCACCAGAATTGAAAACTACCCCTTTGGCCTTAAGAAAAAAATTCCTATCTCTTCGTTTACTTCAGCTCAGAAACTAATCTGGTCAGAATACTTGTGTGACGCTAGTCAGCATAAGTGAATCACAAAAAAAAAATAATGTTTTATATTTGTTTCCTAACTAGGTAGTTTTCCGTTTAACAGTGAGCGCTATTTCTACTATAACATTTTTTTTAGCTTGACCTTTATCATGAATTTTTAAGCTTTGGTTGAACGTAGAAATAAACTATATCTGTATTGAAATCATTGCTCAATAAAATATACCATTAGCCAGTTAATGACACTTACTTCTATTTGCTTATTTTTCATAAATTGGTCAAATAATTGTTACCAGATAACAGCAATTCAGTAAAAAAATGTACTGAGCCAAATAATTGAAAAGCCAGAGCTATATGGACAATTTCAGAAAATAATATATACCAAATTTTGTGGGTAAGGAAAATATTGTAATTCTGTAAGATTTTGAATATAACGAAAGAAGTAACCTAGTAAAACTTTGTATATATATATTTGTATTAACTTGACTTGTAGGAAATGAACAAGTAAGTGTCTATTACATCTTAAAAACTAACTTATAACTGCTGAACTATACTTTTCATTAACTAATTCCCATATTTCAATAGGATGATCAGTAGTTAAACAATCTGTTAAAATTAATTATGTTGGTAAAATGGTTACGAATCGTGTATAATCTTATGACAGATTATTTGAAACATTTTTTGGATATTCCACCATTAAATGTTTCACTTTTTCTGAATACTTTTTAAGATATAAAGATATTTTAGGATATTTCTATTGAATCTTTGATACATGTGTGTACTTCGGGGATTTGTATAAATGTTAAATATTTTAATGCTTCATAAAATATGGAATTTTGGTGCTATATGTATGTTTGATATTTTAATGACTGAAAATATATTCCTTAGGTCATATAATTGTTTGACATTTATGCTGTTTGAAGTATGTATTATAAATATTTTATATTTCAGTTTATTCATTTATTATATAAATCTTATTTATTTAGGCGTTTTTAGATTAATACAGATTTTTGATATATATGACAGTTTCCATATTTAAAAAAAAAAGTGGTTGATATATGATGTTTTGGGTCTTTCCTCCAAATGCTTTGATATGTTTGGCACATTCTATCGTAGACCTTTTTACAACTTAACGACCATCGTTTCATATGCTAATATCGTTTTCTGTTCCTCAGATGTTTTTAGTTTTATAACTTGTGGAGGATATGGGAATCCAAAGAACTGAATCTATCTTGTGTCAGCTACGTAGGCATAAGAACCTTTTAAGAAACCTATAGTTTGTCCTTAATCATAGCTCAACTGCAAATTTTAATTACAATTACTTAACACTAGCAGTTACAATACTCTTTGAATTATGTTTTCACTAGAATATCTGCTTTTGTAAAGAAGATTTTATGTAAATTGAAATCTAGATATTTCAGCTTCTTTAGTAGATAAGATTATATTCCACGTTAATAAGATAGCTTCTTATTTCTAAACCTTTGTTTGGAGTAGTTTGCAATCGTATTATTTAATGGCTTTGCCTAAATAAAATATAACGTTAAATTACATAGACCCATAGTCTGCATTTAAATTTCCATTATATGAACATCTGTCTTTATAATGATAAAATACCACAACTGAAGCACGAGAACACCTGGGGTTTATTGATCGACAACACTGCTAACACTAAGCGAGTGGACATCAACTTGCTTGATTTGTCATTCGCGTCTACCAGAAAATGACGTTAAAGACTGATGAAAATCCTTAAGGTTTGTTTGCCGCCCTCGTGCAGTCAAAGCTATCTTAACAATTATAACATCTACTTTGAAACTGCTTAATAAATCGTAGAAAATAACACAAACTAATGCTAGAAATAAATTGTTTTACGGGGAACTGGTAAGGAAAGCGAATGAGAAGTATTTGCAGTAAAATTATTTAAGTACTAAAATGATCCAGCCATGCCTTCTTTAAATCCAATAAGTTTAACGGAATTCAAAATTGTAGGACATGTATATAAATTCATATTTAATATTTATAATATTTCACATAATGTAAAAATATTTTGTTAGTAAAGCAGTTGTAGGTCACTGAATATTGTAATAGCCAATCTGATCGCAATAAACAAAGTCACATATCTTTTTTCAAAAAATCAAAACGAAGAGTTAAATCTGGGGTTGACTAAATTGTCCGGCAGCATAAGATCCTCAGTCGCTCTAGGGCCTAATGAGGTATATGGTGTTAGTGAAAGACAAAAAGATGTCCTCATACAATTTTGTTACAATAAGGTCACCTTTTAACTAAGCTGGTTAATAAAACAAGTTTAATTTGCTAATTAAGATAAAAAACAAAACAACCAGTAACCAAAAGCATGTCTTTTATATTAAAAGTCAGCCTAAATAGTACCAAGTCAACTTGACCTTTGATGGGTCAGACATTTAGCGAGTGACATAGGATTAAAGTTGGCCTTATTGGTCACTACAGTATCCTTTCCAGAAAATGTATCGCAATAGGTAATCACAAGCTCAGCATATACATATATTTTTATCCAATTAAATGTTTATTTAGCACCAATGAAAATACCAGTCCAGAATATTTATTAAGGGATCCACACATGATCTCTAGTACCACAATATCTGGAAGGCCACTGCCTAGCAATGCATAAAACACACATTAGCATGGCTCCAGATATATGCGAGGTCCCCTGTCATTCTCTGATTGCTATAGCATGGTACTGTGTACAACGAAGAGTAGCAGATTACTGAATGAAGGAAAGAAACGCCATGCTCGGTTTACTTCTAAATTTAAAGTTATATTCAAGTAGATCACAACAATTGTGGAAAAAAATCTATATTTGAACTTGTAAAACTTGTACATTTGTTCAATTATGACAAATCAGGTATATTCTAATTAAAAATTACTGGAAAACCATCGGTATACTATATTTCCTTTTGCATTAATTTTGATTTTATTTTGCTCAGTCAAATTCACCTACAAATATTTCGATTATGCCTCATTAAACATATTCGTTTACAATAACATTTATTAATTTGGTCAGAACGTCGGATGGTGTAATTGTCTTTCGGAATTTGGATCCTTCTGCTATCTCAACTGCTGATCCATGTCGCCATCTTTATTGGTTACCCCTACTGTTATGCTGAACAGCTGGACTGTTCTATAAAATACTCATCCAGCCAGGTCAAGGACATATCACACAGCGTTTTAATCGTCTTTTAAACTTATAACTTTCTTTATTATCTGAATTCTGATACAACCATTACATTTTAGCTTCACAAGTGCACTGATATATGGCATAGCTTGTCAATGTGATCATTATAGCTTTGCATGCCACGTGACTGGTGCAGGCCACAATTACTTAATTAAGCTGTCTAAAGATGAGATTAAGACTAGTCTAGTTAGAAAAATGCTATTTTTTGCTACAGTCTTGTATCAAAGCCATATACTGAATTACAATTCCTCTACTGTTTTAGCATAACACGTCTCTTGATATATGTTTGCTTTACTCATTTGCAAATTCATGTGTTTACTAATAATGTTTGGTTATGGACACATTGCTTATATTTATTAGAAGTTATGCCATACATCATATACATAGAGACCTGTACTTCATGTCTGAGTATCAGAGAATTTGGCAAACAGCCAGTCAGCTCACAATAACGTTGTGAAACAGTTGTTTATTCAAGTCAGTTTGGTAAAGATTCAAAAATCTCTCAGCCATATATACATAACTATCTGGATAATCTGACTAAACCATCCGATCTTTACCACAAAAACCTTACACAATTTGCAAACAACTGTATGTTCAAGTTCTCTTCCTAATTTGTGTGTATCTTCCCAGGTGTTCCAAATCTTGCAACTCACTGTTCGGCTAACATATCAGTTGTGTTTAAGTGACAAACAGAAGATCTGACTCACTAATTGATGTAATGAATCACGACTACCACATGTTGATTATTATAATCATTATCCATGAGAAGATTAGCTATTTACTACAAAGCAAAACCCATAACTCTTTAACTAAGTTTACGTTGATATGGTTGGCTTTTTATCCGGATATCACACACACTACAGAACCATAGTGGCCTTCACATTTTGCATTATGAGAGTTGAAAGCATATCCTGTCTTAAAGTCTTTGGAGCACTAGTTGCAACTCAAATGATGCATCAATTGTATATTGTTCATACCATATAATCCTGCATTTGCAACTGCTCATACAAATGCCAAAGGTTTTGTGTATCTGTGGCACATTCACCAATCTGTGAAGTATATGTTTCACTTACTGCATGGCATTTATATATCAAACTAATTCTGGAATCTGCAGTTTCTTCTCCCAGATCTCTTGATTTGTCAACCATACAGTCTGTCAACTCGTAAAATCACCACTGTCTACAGTTGTTGTGATTACTGTAGCAAGTCTTTTAACAGCTCAGTAAAAATTATCCATGTACGAGTGGCTATTGCAACTGTGACAACACTCCACCAATTCCACTATATAAGATGAATATATAAGATGAATGGGCAGTCTTGTCAGAGAGAAATTAACAACAGACCTCAACTAAAATGCATTTCTGCTATTGAAATTTGTGATCACATCTTTCAAGTAATCTGAAATGGATATCAGCTACAGTCAGAGCAGAGAATGTTGTTAGTTTCTTAATTTTATAATGTGAACATTTCAAACGTTCTTGCAATAGAAATGATCTCAGTCAAAAAAAAAATGTCATTGACAACCAGATGTGTAGCAACTTTTAAAATTTAAATAAAAATGTGAATTCCATATCTATTTTAACAATAGTTAACTCAAAATATTTCATATTTGAAACTGTATGATTTTGTAGCATTTAATTTACGTAATTCACAAAGAATAATGAAAAACAATATTCCAACTTTCATTTCTTGGCAGCTACACTGAGTCTCCCTTATAAACAATGCATTTATCAATTTTTTAGAATTGATCTGCCCATCATCAAGTATAGATTATATTTGCTAACCAACTATCATACTTTGAAAATGTAATAATTCATGCCTTAGGGGTTTTATTACTACAACATGTAGCTGAACAAATGTTAATGAAGCTCATCTTTGAAAACAATTCAAGCCAATGACAAAATACCATTGCATAGATCAGGTTATTAACAATGTACCTTAATGTAGAGTAAATAATGTGTTTTGATTTGTAATTTGTGGTTTATCTAATGGTAAGCTCATAATAAGACTTGAGAAAACATCCCACAGGTCTGGGAATATCTTATAATTCTGTAGGTGATATTTTAGTTCTTAAAAATATCTTTGTGTTAAACCATAACTTTCTGAAAGATACAGAAATTTTCTTCTATAACATAACATCAGGTAAGTTTAACTATGTTTAGTGAGTACAGTAGGTGGTGACAAAATGTGCCAATGATTCAATCTATATAGACTATTATTCATAAAATTCATTCCAGCTCCCAACTATAACCACCTCATACTACTTATGTATTCATCCAATCATTTCTTGAACTCAGTTAAATTTTCAGCCTCCACCACCCTCGAAGGC
>NW_013665729.1:140890-179952 GCF_000517525.1 Limulus polyphemus | reverse complement strand
ACTGGGGGGGGGGGGGGCACAATTAAATCGCAAGTAATGTTTTCTATAATGTGTAAAAGATATGGTCATCTAATCTGAAATTTTGTTGATGCTCGTTTGAAAGATTTAACGAAACCATTTTTGTTTTAGTTATTTCAAAGAAAAAGTAAATCGTGTAGGCGAAAGGTAGAGTTTATTCTTAAAATTACTTGTTTCCCCACGATTAAAAAATAATTAAAAATTGCCATATGATTAGATGCTCTATATTTTAGCATCGCTTTGCGTCTAGCGGCAGTATTTCATAAAACGAAAATGCACTGATCAAGCCGACTTAGGAAACAGTATTTAAATGTTAGAAAAAGATGAGTGATACAATACATAAGGACCTGCATTATTAAAATGACGTTTTTCTGAACCAAGGCAAATTATTTTCTTTAATAAATGGACACTTGTTTGATATTTTCAATTATAGTATCGTCAAAACATAACGTATTTCTTTTAAAATGTTTAAATATACTTTAGTAGAACGACATATTAAAAGTTTATCAAAGTTTTTAAAAAAGTCTAACGCTTGGTCGTAGAATAGCATTATAAGTTTATTTGTTTATAATATCAAATAAAGATTAGTTCTAACTAAATTAAAACAAAGAACGTACGCAAGTGACAGTTTTAATTTATCTCTTTATCGAATATAGGCCGTACTTAATAAAGGCTTAAGTAATGTTGGGCCTAAGATAACTGGACTTATAGATTTCGGTTTCTGTGATAAGAATTCGTTAGTATTATTCTCGAAGTCCTATTATTAAAGAAGCACTGTTGCAATAAAGCTGAATAGATCTATGTATGTAGTTCTTGTAGCTTAATTTCAAGAGGGAAAAGATGTGCATCCTCTAACTTAAGGTAGGGCATGATCTTATGGTTAGCATACCCATAATGCAAATCCAGTGGTTCGCGTCCCCTTGCTAAAAAATGTATTCAACATTTTGAGGCCTTGGTTGTGCCTTAAGAGTAATAGTTAAGTCCCATATTTGAGTCTGCTGAGATGCCGCGTGTTCTCTAGGTTATTAGTTAACATTTAGTTGCAAGTTAACAAGTCCTTCTTTATGACTGAAAGAACTAAAATATTGTTTAGCCAAGTCCTCTTTCACCAGTTAGAATTGTAATTGAAAAACACATCTGTATAATTCATGTATGCTAATAGAATACAAATTCAATGATGTCAATGGAGATACACAAATATATTGCATCTGGATTTACTGTTTTTCATTATACAGATTTTATTATCAGTTGAAATATAAGTTATATATTTTGCGTGATTATTAAGACAGTGCAACGTAAAACTACAATATTAGTCCCAGCTGGTGGTGTAACCACAAAAGATGTCTCCCCCTCCTGAAAAGTAAGTGGGCCTCCTATATTTATTCTCTATAATTGTAGTTACAATTCTGGCTAATTGATGTCACTAACTTAACAGAATAGTGTAACCGCTCTTTGATTCAAATTAAATTGTATCGCTCTCCCTTTGTCGGCAATTCTTAAACTCATCAGGCCCTTCGGCCCCCCTTTTACCTCCCCTTTACCAATTGTGGGGCTGTGATCATATTTACGCCACTAGTTCAAGCTAACAAAGCATTATTAGTTGATACCGTGACGGATTTATTATTATATATACTTTAATATTAATATTTGTTTAAGTTAAATTGATATTTAGAAATGTACATAACTTGTTAAATATGTATTGCGAAACTTCCGCCTATTCTCTAAAGTTATAGAAGATTCTCGAGTGTAAGAATCAACAATATGTGTGTGTACGCTAGTGTTAGCGTCAGTATTGTTATGTAAACTGAAGTTTCGAGAAACTCTCCACACCTATAAATATAACCAACGCAACGCGCCAAAAAACAGTATCTATTATCGGTTTACTACAGTTGGTATACTATAAACCTCGGAAGCTATAATTCTGATTAACGCTTATTAATCGGGAACTTCAGATATTTGAAATTACAAACCATTTAACTTCAGTGGATTCACATCCGACATTAGTACTTTTACGAAAACATTAGCCAATTTCATCGGTGGGAAAAAAATCGACTTGCGATCAGGGAAGACCACAGAGCTTGCTAGCTCCCTACTGAATGAATTGTACCTACGTCAACTCGAAATTAACTTGCTCATCGTGAACCCTCGATAAGATATCAAGGAAGTTCCAGACTAGAAAGAAGACTTTATATTGCTTGTAAGATTGTAAAACTTTTGTATATAAATCATTATTCGTAATAACTATTTGTAATAACGGTTATTGTATTATTGGTTGTATTTGTTTGTAATTAAGCACAAAGCTACACGATATCGAAACCCGGATTCTAGTGTTGTAAGTCCACAGACATGCCGCTGTGCCACTGAGGGGGCTATATTGGTTGTATGTTAAACTATATTTGTATTAAAAAAGAAAATTGTGTGTATCAATCTTGTTGGCAAATATCATAAATTAGATACATATCGGCATTTATTTAACTACTAAGTCTAAATTACAAACTAAATTAACTCAGTTTTAGGCTATTTAAAATTTTAATACGTAACAACACCTTGTAACTTAACAAATCCTTCTCAATGACCGGTACAACTAAAATACTGTTTAGCCAAGTCCTCTGTCATCAGTTAGAATTGTAATTGAAAAAATACATGAAAAAATCAGTACAATTCATGTATGTATTCGAATTAAGTCAATGTAAAAGCTAACGTAGCACCTTTGCATGTTAACGTTAGTTTTTATGAAGTATTTAATTAGCTGAAACACAGTAGTAGCCCGTAATGCTTGAGAAATTTGCACTAATATTAAATTATCAGAATTATATGTTAATTAAATGTAGCTTATGTCGAGCTTATAATAAACTTATATATATATGCTTCTTTGATGTCACTTTTATCCCTTTTGAAAAAAATTCATTGATAAGTTAATTATGAGACAAAATATTACTTTTGTTATTGGAAATAAATAGTGGAAGTTTCATAAATTTGTTTTACATTTTTGCGGTAACCAGTTTGTTGCTCATTACATGTAGAAAAACAAACAAACAGAAAGTCAACGGATCCCAGAGGTAAGCTGTAACCAATTTTAATGTTGCGAAATACCAAAGTATCTGGAGTTAATTTTGTTTTACTTAAAACAAGGGATTACCTCTATACAAGTAAATATCTGGATTATATCAAACTTAGCTTTGCTGTGGGTGAAACGTTACTTTTACGCTTTTATTATATTTTATTTAGGCCTATAAAATGTGCGCATAAGAGCCGAGGTTCTAAAAAATCTTATAGAAAAAAACATTATATGTTATTATTTACATCAATACTATTATCTCCGTGTATGAAACCCTTTTGGTGTTATTTTGGATTTGAAGTTATTTCTTTTCAAAATCACATTTTTCATAGAACACAAACTGAGATTGTAAATATACTATTAATTTTGGAAAGTTATTTAAATTTAAGAATTCGTATAGTTACCATCTACAATAATGGGTCCGAGAAAAATACTAGAACATCATTTTAGGACTTTGCCAGCTTTAAAACAGCCTCCGTGTCTAAGTTGTAGCAACCAATCTCTGAGGTTTTACCAGTAAATGCGATTCATCGAGCATTAGAAATTGATAAAACTCGTAAAATAAGAACCGATATATTGTGTAACTGCATTTGGATAACACTTCGCTAGTGAAAACATTACACAGACTATGTATTTTTCCTGTTAAAACATAAAATAAAAACACACGGAGCAAAGTAAATGAAGCTGGTAATTATTATCTGTATTATATCTGTATTTGCCCTCTTTTTTTTCTTTTAATACCAAGAGACTAATTACAAAATAATCAACTAGAGTTATGTGAAGAAACTAGGAATTGTAATGATGACAAGTAAATTTTTCGAAGCGTCGTAATTTGTTGTTTTTCTCCTTTTCATCTTCCCGTATAACCATTTTAAAAGTTTATTAGTCTGACTGAAGTCAGTTGATATAGAAGGATATAATCTCAGGAAAGCCTTGCAGTTTGTCTGCAATTTTTTAATACACTGTACTTGCTGTTCCTTTAATATATAAACTTTAGAGGATTAGTGACTTTCCTCCTAGCTTATAAAAACATAAATGTCATATGCAAATTCTTAAAACTAGACTATTAAGATGCATAATGTGTTTCTTATGCGTGTGGTTCACTACATTTTAACAATATTAAAAGATAACCAGTTCTATACCAAAGCATCACTTTCTACTCAATCAAGTAGTATAAATATATTTATGACATTATCAATAACTGTGGCCAAAACACTGTGACTTTTCTATGCACACATGTCTCAACCAAAGTATGATTATAAGATCTTTCAGGCGACGAAAGAATTCTACGTATTCACCACAACCAATTGTTCCTTACAATCGTATATAAGTGCCTGTGGTTATATAATGTTTTTATGTGTTCTTTTGTAGATCAGTTTTTTTGTCCATGCTTAGGTATGAAATATTAATTACTGGGATAAAATGTGCATATTATGATGAAAATATTATTATTGTTAAAATCGTACCCCCTCCCTCCTGGTGGCTCATGGGTAAGTCAGTGAGCTTATAATGTTAAAAACCGGATTTCTATACTCTCTGAGGGCAGAGCACAGGTAGCCCATTGTACAGCTGTGTGCTTTAAAATAAACAAACAAGCTGTTAAATCGTAGGAGCAACTATGATATAAAATCATTGAACAATCAAATAAATAGTGGTGAGTGGATATATATACAAATTAATTCATAAAATTGAAGAATAAATATTACTGTTTTGAGTTGTGGAAACTTCCTGATTTAAAGACCCTAAATGATTTAAAACCTTCTGTGAAAGATACAGTATTTCATTTACAAGTATTATAAGTATTCATAAATGCTATTCATATAGTATATCAACTAACACGTATAGACAAAAAAAACTGAATAACACAGACTACTAAATTACATGTGACAACAACAAAAATATCAATTGTAATTGACTTCACTACATATAAAGAAACAACTTATAACTCCTATATCAATTATAAGTGATATTTTCCTGCCGCTAATTGCACACTAGTGTTGATCACTTTATATGTGTAAGAGTATTTAGTTTAATATTAGACAATATTTATGATATACGAAAGTGGAGTTACACATATTTATAACTTTTCTTGAACACCAATAGATGTCATAGTCCTAAATGGGATATGTTGCCTTGTAATTTGTGTTTTGTTTATTTATATCATCAGCTTTATTCTTCTGCAATCGTTGTTATTATTTCCTGTTTGGTGGATAAGTATACTAATGTCAAATGTTCTTGAAATGTATCCATCTAGTTCAAAATGTTTAGCACCAAGAATACATAAAGAAATATCAACAGAAATAAAGTTTTATTCTATGAAAAATAGTTGATATTGCCGTATTGTATGTATATATGCTAAGCAGTTTCCATTAAGATGTTCTAAAACTTTATATAAAATAATTAGGGAAACAAAAATGTTTATTATGCACAATATTCAAAAATTGAGCGAAAAAGTTTTTTTTTTTTTTAAATAATAATAATAAAAGTTTTGACTTACCTTAAACACAGCTGCCTATAAATTTTGTTTCTTAAATTATATATATAGTTAGTAACTAGTTGTACTTTTAAGCCGTTCTGGAGGTGACATTCACTGCTGACATTACATTTCAGTGTTTTTGTTGGCCATATTTCAAAAACAGAAGCAGTTGAAAGCATAGGCGTGATATCTCAGTTTGTGTAAGAGCTGTTTAAGTCCACGTCTTACTTACGTTATGTGTCAAAGTATCATTCCTATGTGTGACGTAATGTGTTCTGATAGATAACACGTAGAAATAACGGGAAATCTTTCAGCATGATTTTGAACTAACTAAATACGTAGCATTAATCCAAAAACTGTTATATTAAAGATCAAAAAGATCTTTACTTTTGATAAATTTTTCTTATACATTTCCTGTTTTTCAGCAGAAATGTGTTTTCTTGGTTCCTCTCTACAAGTACGGTTATTTTTAATTTAACGAAGTCGTGTGAAGAACCAAAACACCTAACATACGCGCCATCTGAAAGTTTGATTTAAAACAGTAACTTTTAATGTGGTGTTTTTTTTTCACCCTAGTGGTTCAGTGTAAAGCTCATAACGTTTGAACTGTGGATTCGATTCTCACTACGAACACATAGGTAGCCTAATACATAAGTCTGATATTGTGCGACTATATAATGTGAAGAAGTGAATAGTGGCCAATGACACTTTTTCTTCACTTCACCTATCACTGCTTATATATATATATATATTTCTCATAGTGACTAAAAATCACGTTCACACCAACAGTATGTTTAACATGGGCAGCTTATTGCTTAGAGTTATATCCAAACAACAACAACAAACAATTAATCTTTTTGTTTATGTTAGTGGCCTTTGTGCTGTTGTTTAGCGCGTGATATAATTGATAAAAGAGTGATCCACAGATGATAAGCATTCATCAGAAAAGCGGGATCACTAACTTAAAATTAAACGCTACTGTGCACAATAATTTATATTTGACTGCTATATGCATAGAAATAAACGTCATTAAACTTAACAAATTGACAGAGTCAGAATTATTGGGGGATCCTGCTTGCTATTATTGCGCAATGCTACTAGTGCTCTGCCCACCGCATGTACCGAAACTTAAAGTTAACTTACCGAAGAGGCAACGTAGGGAAAAATTAAATGAAAATGTGTTTTATATATTCAGCTAAATGTATATATAATACAATAAATTAAATAGGACAGTGATTAATTGTATAACAAGTAAGTATTTGGTCATTAATCTGTCATAGTTGTTCATTAAGGTTAAGATCTTGGCTAAGCGTAATTAAAAACAAATGGAGTGTTAACCTCTTCATTCACACATTATTGGACAGACATCAACTGGTAATTCTATTTTTCCTACTTAAAAATAAGGTAGTGTTATGTTTGTCTCTAGAGAAAAAAAAAATGTTTGTCAAACATAAAAAGAAAATTCTAACACTTTCAAAGTTGGGCATCCTAATTAATAAGTTTACAACTAAATCAGGGTTATTACACGTGGATTGATATTAGAACTGTTCAGGCATAAGAGAAAAGGTTTTTTTGTTGTTGTTGTAAGAGTCAATCTATTTATTGTTTATTTATCAACTAATATTCAACAGCATTTTACCAGCTATCTTTGATCTGATACATTATAAAATATGGATTCTTATTTAAAATTAAATATTTCGAAAATATAAATTTTTTAATCTACATTTTTCCTACGGAAATTTTAGTCTAAACAAAATACTAGAAGAAACTACTTAAACATTAAAATGGTGAAAAATAATTAAAAACATTCTTCTTCGGATAAATTTAAGGTTTTTTCATTAGCTTGTAAACCTTGTATCATTTATTTTTACACAACAAGAGCTTATTTAACCAACCTTATGCTTGAATCTATATAAGATTGCTGTTACACAAACGATAAACCAAACCTAAAAGTAATCTTTGACGTAACTTTATGAACGAGTGTGTCAAGGTTAATAACTAAATATAAATTCGTAGGATGTCGTGACCACAGGAGGGCAACAATGTTGCAACTGATGAACAGCCACTCTAAACCTTTAAGACGACAGTTACAATACGCGCGTGTTCATCAAAGTGCCCTTCTGTTGGGAGTCTTTAGGAATGAGATCATACGTCCTATTCCAAAACCAGACTTTCGAAAATACAGGACAATTTTTAACAAAATAGCATTTCATATTAGCAAATCTTATTTTTTGTCTAAACAGTAGGTTATATGAACAATTTCCTCGTGTAAAAATATATCACTTTTCGTTTGATGTGTCGTATTATGTTTCTATATTCGGACATACACTAAATAGTTACTGCATGTTCTTACTTTAATTTGTATGCGTTCTTTGTGGTACTGTAATTAATGGAACACTTTACCAGTTTGTTAGTTAGGTTTTTTTAACTGTACAGATTGTTAGAATCCATAATTTTGTTTTTAAATAGCTGAGTGAAGCACGCCACAAAAGTTACCCATGAACACATAAAAGAGGTTGAATTGAAACATTTGTATAACTACAAAATCGACAATAATTTTCGTAAACTGAGATAAAACACTTACACAGAACTGTCGAAATCAAATATAGAGTTCTGAACAATTAAAATAGGAATGTTTAACCTAAGCCACATTTTAGGAGCTTTTCGGGCTAAATTGCGAGATCATAAACGCCTAGGGTTCAGGCATAGTGGATCTTAATTTTGAGCTGCTGACCAGGTTAAGGTTGTCAACCTGAAGCACCGACCACCACACGAAATGTGTCTAACTTTTTCTCTTCGCTCCCACACGTGATGTGGGTAATTTGGAATGTCTAGTTATGGGTGAAAACCAGGGACGGTCAGCACGAAAAGCGGGGTTGACTGACTTTTATAACGCGCCCACAGGGCGTGTTCACTGGCATCACAATTCTTGAACTCTAGAGTCTAGACCCTCGG
This sequence comes from Limulus polyphemus, assembly GCF_000517525.1. Taxonomy (NCBI): domain Eukaryota; kingdom Metazoa; phylum Arthropoda; class Merostomata; order Xiphosura; family Limulidae; genus Limulus; species Limulus polyphemus. Next base: position 171,445 of record NW_013665729.1, on the reverse strand, counting down.
TCAGCACATTGACACACTTACCACAAGGATACACTGCAGCTTAAACAGATACACCTGAAGCTAGTGAAAAAAAATAAGCCAAGGAAAATAATGTTTAATACTGAATTTAATATTCAGATGCTGTTTAAAAGTAGAGAGTTTTGATGAAAGATAGGTAATTCAACATAATACATGAAGATAAAAATGTGTATTATTTCACAATATATGGACTGAAGCAAATTAGAAACAGATAGAATCCCAATGTATCTGAAGCAGTCGAATAATAATTGGCTAGTCTTGTTGTTTTTTAACTGTAATTACGTTTAAGAAACTGTTGTTTGCCTGAAAAACTTTTGGTGTGTATTGTCAACATATATTAAATTTTGTTTTAGAAATAAATAAAAAAAATTTTTCCATATTTATTTTACGAAACGCGTGACTTTTATTAATTACCACACCGTTAGTTTAATATCCAATAAAAACTAACACTATTTTCCTGATAAACAACATGCTTAAATTTAACGTGGTATGGAACAAAGTTGGTTAGTAACAAAATTATTTACATACAGTTATATTTGTAGTCAATATCTGTTCTTTTCGGCTACAAACTGGGATAAAAGAATTATTAGATAATAAAAAAGCGACGGTTCACTGAAGTTCACCGTTACATAAAGTTTGGAGACGACTTGAATGGGTAGTGGAAGAAATGTACAACGTTTCGACAAGCTTTTGTCATCACAAGTTACAAGCAGATTACATAAACACAGGAATATTGCTTAACGGTTTAATAAAGGTATCTTGGTACCTCGGGGTGTTGGTTTAGTGTAGGGCTGTTTTGTTCAAGTAAGATATCTTCCTTTATTTTGCGTTTGATTATGTTCTGTTCTTTGTTTAAAATTACAGTGTTTTGAATAGATATACTGTTTTTTCGAAAGGTGGTAAACATGGAGAGGTTTTTATTATGTTCAGTGAATCTGGTTTCTAATTTTCTTCCGGTTTTTCCAATGCAATCTTGCAACTCGAAAAACCACAATGTATCTACTCAAAACTGTAATTTTAAACAAAGAACCAAACATCAACAAAAGCAAAATAAAGGAAGCTATCTTAATTGAACAAAACATACTTACTCTAAACCCACATCCCGAGGTATCAAGATACCTTTACTAAGCTGTTAAGCAATCTCCGGTCATGTGACTCTTTGTTCTATACTGTATATATATATATTGTTGTGTCTATGTAGACTGCTTGTCCCTGATGATAAAAAACTTTGTCAAAACATTGTGCGTTTGTAATAAAGTTTCTTTCACAACCTATTCAAACATTCTCCAAACTTTATTTTCTAATAAATGGTTTCCTTGTCATCCAATTTTAATTCCCTGTTGCTTGGATATATGTGCACGGGATTCCTATTTTTAGGCTGGAGGAATAATTAAATAACTAGTCTAAACAAAATTCTATAAAATAGTTCCTTTCACTTTCAGGAAAAGCGTTAGGTTACTACCTTTCATGACGGCTGTCAGTAACAGAGAAACATAACAAGGTTAGTGTCGTTTCGACTCTCTTAGAAACATTAACATAGCCGAAACATGCATGTAGGGCAGGTTTTAAGTACACTTTTCTTGTTCAAGGATTGGAGAGTCGCCAAATTAATGGTGTCTGTCATCAGATTGGCTAGAATGACCTATTGTACTGACCACGTGCATTTTCTAGTGATTGCTATTGAATGGTGAACTCCGAAATAAATGTAATAAGAATCTAATGTGAAATAAAAGTGATTTTTTTGTGAGTTTCACTTATATTAACATTGCTTTGTCTTAGAACGTGAAACGCGAAATTATTCTAAAAATGTATTTTTTTTATTTATTCTAATTCTAAGTGGAATATTTTATTAGATATCTTTCTTTTATTATTTTAAGACAACAACTCTAGTAAAAGAAAACTTTTGTTATTGGCTGATATTTCATCTTGTGGTTTTATCAGGAGTTTATCATTATCTTGTATCTTAGCATGTGTTATGATAAGCTGCTGTTGTTAGGCGAAATATCTGACAATAACAATGGAATTCTTTTACTGGAGTTGTTGTCGTAAGATAATAAGACATAATATAAAAAATGTCAATAAGCGTCTATTTAAAACTTAAAGTTACTAGCATTCAAAAATGTCGGAAATGTTGACTTGGTTATAATGACATCGTTAAGCTATTTTAGCGTAACAAAATATTTGCTTAAATTGCATTTACAAACAGTCAACAAATGTACAGTAAATAAAATGGAAAGCCAAGTTCAGTATAAATATGCGCATATTATAGGCTAATATTGTAGCAAAATAATATAGTGCTTTTGAGAAAAATATCATGCACAAAATTCATATATTTTGTTCCTGAGTCACTTGTAAGTATTTTGCACAATGTTTCCCCATCGACAAGAAACCTGGTTTCAAAACAATGTTTTGATAGAAAGCAAATCCTTTATCCATTATTCATTGATTCATTCTGTTAAAAAGATTTTAATAATTGGCAGTGGTTTTGGTTGAATTTTATACCCACTGTCGGTTGTAGAAGTCACCAGAAAATTATTTATTCTAGTAATAAAATTTGAATCCGTTAAATGCACATGATATCTGAATGAAATTAAGCGAATTAAAGGAAGCAATACGTGGGGCAACATGACTTCTATGGCAGAGTGAAACTTTCGCATGTGTATATAACAGCAAAGGTGAATAATGTCTTTGATTCCTCTAAATAACAAATCGTTTTTAAGAACAGACGAAAAGACACGAAAAAGTTAACATACGTACTCTCATAACAATAGCATTGGGAATTTATAAAAGTTTATATAGCGTGCCAACGCGGTTACTAGAAGCTAAAAATCTTGAGGATAGACCCCCGATATCTGAAATTGAGATGTAGTTTGTGATAGAACTGTCAAGGACACATGCGATATAGTCTTAACTCAAAAGCACTGGTACAAAGAATAGCGTTACTACAGTCTGTGGGTGAGATTACTAAATATCGAAATCCGTGATAAACATACTAAAGATAATTAATTTAACGACAGCTGATAAAACAATATCGATAAATTTATTAAGTGTTGCAGATATGTATAAAACTGGATATGAAAAAAGGCAAATAAGTTATATGTATACATATGTATATATTATGTTTGGAATGGTGTGTTTTTATTTTATAGCTAACCCTAATACATAAGCCTACATAGAACATCACTAGTCTGATGAATCATATGAGTTCCTTTCCTCCAGTCCATTTAAAAAGATCTTTATAATTTTCATATTTCAATCATTTTTTATATATATACTCTAACAACCACCAAAAATGTTAATGTATTTTGTGCCGAATATTTAAAACTATGAATTCAAACTTCGCCATTGTAAGAGTTCTTTAAATGTTTGGAAGTATGATAATTATTGTGCTAAATAGTAAAGATGTGTAAAACAATAAAAATGAAGATATTTTTCTTAACATCTCATATTACTCATCATAGAAAATTATTTATTCAAATACTAAAACACCACAATTGGTACATTAATGCTTAGATTATCTTACAATCCTCTGAAGTAAAGATCTGTACTTGTTGAAGCAATTAAACGTCAGTTAACAGTTAACACGCAGATGTAAATAAAACTGATTGATGATAGAAAAAAGCAGGAGGTGGATTAATTTATATGTACTCTTGCATTCACCGAAAATGTTAATGTGCCGAATATTTAAAACTATAAATTCAAACTTCGAAATTATACAGAGTTCTTAAAATGCTTGGGTGTACTGATAAAAAAAAAATATTTTTCCGTCTTTGTATGAAAAGCAGTCTATATGCTCATCACCTGATTTTTAGGGCTATAAGCACTTCATATTTGGTTCCTTATAGACCCTGTAAATCTAAAATAAAAGTACTACTCATTTTAATATAAAGAATAACATTTTCATGTCAAAAACATTTTAATCTTGAAGCTAAGTTGAAAATATAGCCTTAATTACATTAGGTTATAGATGTGTCACACTCATGAAAATTGACTATTTTACTTACCGATGAAAAAAGCCGTTCAATTAAATGGAGGGTATTGAAATTGTATGCTCTCTGTCAGCTCGAACAAATTTGAACTGATGTCGTTTTTAGATCATGTGTTTAAACGCTACATGTTTTTATATCAAACGAAGAAAACGATTTACACTTTACTGTCCGTAGTTATATTAAATCGAGGTTGTTGCTTATTACATTAAAATTATAATAATATTATAACGAGACGTTCAGGTAATGCGGATATAAAAGTGATTTTTAATTGTTTTGTAAAAGACAAAATTAAATATTATTGGCTGATTATGCTAAAAAACAAACAGCAGCAATGAACTATTCCATCATGGCATTTCGTGAATCGATATTCGAATCAGCCTCTAAATTTGAAAAAAAAAGGAATAATTCAAGTGAAATAAATATGTTATTACTAAGCCTAGTTTAATAATCAATTTATACGACATTATATTTAAGAAATATAATAACATTTAAAAAAGGATGTTATGTAAAGTAATCCGAGAAGTACGAATTCAGTTCCGTATAAATTCAGATGAAGTTTATTATGATATAAATTGTTTTAAATATATTATTCTATAAACGGAAAATTCCACACCGATTGTTCTGAATTGGGGGTTAAAGTAAGCATTAAGTTACAAAAAAAAACCAATTTCCTAATAGATTATGTTGTGCACTTGAATAAGAACCCAATACTATTTTTCTGCGACATACTATCAACTACAGAGAAAATCTCGTTTGATTTGAATGCAAATAACTGTAAAATACAAAACTATTTCCCTTTAAACAATCGCATAGAGTAAAAATTCGAGGACCAAATATTCATAAAACAGGTTAAGGAAACATTTAAGTTCTTCAGACCTTAATCAACATCGGACTTAATATTAATGAACGAACTTAATACGATCCCAATACGTTAAAATTTTCAATCCACAACTCTTATATACTCTTACAGATTTAATAATAAAAGCACTACTAATTGTACTACAACTTATTATTTTCATGCCAAACAAATAGTTCAAATATACGTATATATATATTTGAAGTTATGTTGGAAATATAGCCTTAATTAATAATGGCTGGAGACGGCTTGAATGGGTAATGAAGAAAAACTTTAATACTACAGCAAATGTACAACGCTTCGACAAGGTTTTGTCATCATCAGGTGATGACAAAACCTTGTCGAAACGTTGTACATTTGCTGTTGTATTAAAGTTTTTCTTCATTACCCATTCAAGCCGTCTCCAGCCATTATTAGTCTCAAAGTGGGTTCCTCGTCATCGAATAGCCTTAATTACTTCAAATCATAGATTTGTCATATTCATTAAAATTGACTATTTTACTCGCAGATGATAAAATCTTTCAACAGAATGGAGGATACTGAAATTGTATTCTCTTTGTTTGAACGAACTAAATTTGATGTGATGTCGTTTCTTAGCAATTAGAAAATTATGCACTGATAAGATAGAAACGCTACTTGATAATATTAAATTTCCATTGCTTCCTTTGATCAATAACGTTGAGTACAACCTATTTTTTAAGCGAGCTAAGATGTAAAATATGTTAGATTTTTTGCTCACGTGTCTCAAGAGTGCGTGGTGGAATGTTCTCAAGCTTCTAGAAGTATTTTAGAGCTCTTTTCTATTAACTAATTGATAACACTGCTTCAAGAAGTTAGTGAACATTCTCGAAAATGCTTATTATGATTAACAAACGTTGATGTTTAATCTCAAGTAATGCAAAATTAAACATGTGTATTATATTGAATCGGCAACGATATTGAAAAAAAGGACATTTAAGAAAAATATGTTGAACTAAATTTCATGTTAACTTTTTAGTGACTAATGTTTCCATAAATGAAACACGTTGTACTTTTATAACTGTAATTATAAGGTTAGAAAACATAAAAGATTGAATAAATAATAATAAAACAGGATCAACTTAAAATATAAACAGAAATTGTAATTCAAGCTACCAGCAGTAAAATTATTGAACTTTATTATAAATATTTCATCAGCACGTTAAGATAAGGGGGTTGATTCCCTATGGTGGACAGAGCACAGATAGATTAGCGCTAAAACAAACAAGCCTCTGTCATTTCATATTGTTTTCAACAGGTTAAACAAATAAGCGATATTAAAAAAAAAACAAATCCAAGAAAGAAAGAAAGAATTAATTTAAGGAAAAGTACTTCGTTTTTTTAACAGTTGATTTTAATATACATATATTTATATACAGTGAACATTTGTAGTATTCAAATTAATATTTAAAGTGACGAACTCACCTAATTTTGGAATTGCTGGTTGAATACGAATTTTGAGAATGATAAACATATTACATATTATTTTTACTATCACGTCTATTAGCAATAAGATGTAAATATAATGCAATGTTCTTTATGTCATGGTAAAATTAAATTGATTTTTTTCAATTGACGATGTGATTGGTAGATACTAATGGAAATTTTTACCAACATCCCCTATCCCAACTAAACACTTAGAGCTTCCACTAATTTTCCTGACTAAGATGTGTTTTACATCTCTTATAGTTTATGTTCTTTAATAATTAAGCGATGATAAAAATTCGGGATACTCAGTATTTGCGATCAATTTCTCATTTGATTACCAATCAATTTAAATTACCACTAAATCATATGTTTAAATGGATAGATGAAAAAAAAAATTGACTACGGTAAAATTTAGCTGATTTTTTAAATATGGTTTTGTGCTTACATGGTCAAATTTTAAATTACTAAGGAAGATTGATGAAGTTAAGTTTTACATATTTATACATTATAGTCTTTCGCTCATTAGACATAAAGTACACGTCTTGAACTGTCATATTTAAAATTACTACAAGTTCCAATTTTAATATATATGATACATAATATAAAATTATGCACATTCCCAAAAGGTTAATTAATTCGATTCTTTCTGATGAAAACAAAGATTGCACATTGTCTTTCTTTTTTAGATATTTGGAAAAAAAACATTTCTTGTGGTTTTGGGCTGTTTTACCAAATAAGGTTAGCAAAAAACCTTCCCTTCCAAGATGACTTGCAATGGTCTCATCAAACTCGTAACAGTTATGACTTAGAATAAATGCTGTATTTAGCAACTGTATTTTAATTACATAAGTCGTTATTTAAATACTCCCGGCCGGAATTCCGTAGGTTTGCGCCATGCGTAGGCTGCGTACTATTTAGAACAATGGCGTAAAAGAACATGAGTACTGGTGTGAGGCGGTGACGGCCTAAGCCTATAATGGAAATATACGTCATTGGTGTGGGATGAGAAGATCTCGTGTGAAGGTTGGGAACTGTCTTACCAGAAGCAACAAACGTAAAGCAGTTACTTAATTAACTTGACTTTTTTTTTTTACGGTTTATTCGTCTCTGTAAAATTTTTCAGTGTTTGAAATCCACAAAGAGAAATTTACTGGCATATTTACTTTGATTATTCACTTTCGCGCTTGCTGTCAGTGTGTTTATGCATAAACACACGGGTCGTGTGGACAGTAGCTAAATATAATTCACTCTGATGACAGAACATCAAAATTTATGATATACAGCCTATATAAAAATAATACAGGGGTGGCCGTTTTACCAAGCTTTATAATATACAGCTTATATAAAAATAATACAGGGGTGGCCGTTTTACCAAGCTTTCCGCTGTTGCTTATCATTCCAGCAACTGGTTGGAATAAATTGTTTTAAGTTTGTCATTTTTACGAATCTTAATTTTTTCTTGTAAACCGAGGAAAATGCATTTTTTCTTTTGCACACACCTCTTTTATTAGTGTATATTCTACCTTTCGCACAATGTAGCTTATGCTCGAGTTTTCGTCTTTATGTTTTCTTCTCAAGGTTCTTATTTTTGGCCTTGTTGTCCGAAGAGTTTTATTACACACATAAATTTCCCAATCGATTTTCAAATTTTCATGAGCACTTATTACTTCAAGTGTAAGAAACGGTGTTTGACATCTAAATGATAACCATACTGGCCGTGAATCTTAATTTATAGCGCAAAATATGATAGTTCACTCTTAGAGAGTTTAAAAGTACTTTTACCTGTTAATCGCCAAGTGATTTTACTTTGTTACTCTTATAAAAACGTTTAATACAAGAAAGTACCTAAATATAGATGAACTGAAACGAACTAGACTAGAATCAAATCTTGTTTGCTTCTTATACTTCTGGTGGCTAATTACACCATTGTTTTTTTGTAATTAAGCACAATGAGCTATCTGTGCTCTGCCCACCACGGGTATCGAAACCCGGATTCTAGCCTTGTAAGTCCGCAGACATACCGCTGTGACACTGGGGGGCTTTTTCAAGAGTGAAAATGATCAATGTTTCATTTGGGTGTGGTATACAAATATGAAAATGTGTGAAACAAAAGTATCTGGAAAAACATTTAGAAGCTAAAAAGAAAGAAAATTACAGGTTATATTAGTTATTAATTTTTTTTCCATCGAACTGAAACACAGTTATTATAATCTACCACAGTTATAAATGAGTTTTACACAATGTTTGTCAATCTAGAAAAACTTCCTATTCATCATAAAATTATATTTCGTCAAAAAACATTAATTCAGATATTATCTAGGTTTTACAAAACGTCAAAATGGCGTAACAAACATCTTTAACGAAAAGTTATTTACACTTTTTAAAAACGATAATCACGTCAGACATACAGTATTAAACAACAGATCCATGTTAATGATAATACAAAACAAACAACAACTGGAAATAACCAGGTAATTTGACATTTTCTTAACTTTTCTCTTGCTACAATAACAAATATACTGTTTTATCTAGAACTAGAATAAAATACCCGAACTCCTCTTCCGGATTCAAAGGCCCCCTCACAATTCACAGAGGCTCCAAGATACCGATAAAACTTCTCTATCATCCCCATTTACTTTCATAGCTACTCTAAGGGGATGTCTGAACCTGAAAATAAACAGCAGTGGTATCAGGGCACGTGTGAATAGTTTGTTTTTGCTAGTTTCTTATTGAGAAGGGAGTGGGTATGAAACATAGTTCAAACATAGGGCTGCTGTAATCCAAAACAAGAAGACATAAACACAAAAGTCGATGATATATTAAAGTTCAGCTACTCCTGAACCTCCATTGTATCTAGGTGACCTTCCGAACGCGTTTTGTACCCTCTTCGTAGGGCAGTTAACTCAAGGGGATTTGTTCCTAGAAACAAACCCCCTTAGGACACTCGCCATTGGAACCTAAACATGTGTTCCAATTTTAATTCCGCTAGCCTGGGAGTGCGGGTATGAACATAGCTTTAAACATGTCGCAACTGAGGGTAAAATAGCCAGAAACACAAAATCCAAAGCCAGATCCTGATTCATGACCCTGAAAACTTATTCGCAACTCCTTTCATGACTTGGATCACTTGTTCGTCAATACAGCCAGAAATTAAAGTGAAGTTTGTGCTTCTATCATGCGATCTCTTACATTTACTTGTCTCATATGATCAACATTACAATGCTCAATTTGAATACACCATGAAAACGTACCCGTCATATCGATGTATTCAAAATAGTCTTTCCAATAAATCCAAAGCAAACGAAATTAAAAATTGTGGTAATATTTTACTTATATATATATATACATATATATATATATATATTAATTTGTATGTAAAAAATATATAATTAACAAAATATCTCAATAAAAATTGGAATGGGCTTAAATTTATTTATTAGTTCAGACAAATGCAAAACATAAACACGTAGTTTTGGAAGAGTATAAATGTATTTTAAGTTGTTTATAAAACCACTAATAAGCTCAACACAATCAAAACTTACCTTGCACTTAAAAGTTTCTGAAGTTAAAGCATAAACTAAGGAGATGTATTTACTTACAAGATTTCTTCTTAAAAAATCTATAAATTTTGAAATGTTTCAAGAGGTCTAGAAACTGATGGATTGTCCGTAAAATAAATATAGAAGGATCGACAAAGCAAGTTACTGTTTGAATCTTTCTTTTCTTGCTTTCTTTTTATTTTGGTTACATATTACCAGTAAAACAAAGCTCCTCAAATTGGTGTCCAATTCACTTCTCTGGTACTTGACGTTTATTGCACCGTTTTGACATATAAGGAACTAACTATTGTGCACTTTTGATTCATTTGCAATTTTTCAACATATCTATGAATAAAATACTGGTAAAAAAGCTCCATTAAAACATTTTAAGCAAATAAGATTTTAAGTAAATAGGAACAAAATCCATCATACACATAAGATTTGAAAGGAAATAAGTTCTTGCAAAATCAATCAATAAAAGTCGGAATACTGCTTAATTTTTTATAGCGATGTATTTGATATGTACTTTTTAAGTTTTCGATGTACCCTTTCGTTTGTAGTATGCCCATTTAAACACTTAAATGGTACCTTTATACATTGATCGTCCCTCTCCTTATAGCCCAGAGTCGAACTTGAAGGTTTATAATATTAAAATTGGGGATTCGGACCCTGCGTGGGCACAGCTCAAGTAACCCATTACACAGTTTTGTGCTTAACAATAGACAAGCAAACAAATGTTTAGTTGACCATAAGGTTTTTCGAATGATACACTGTGATTATACGTCGGAATTTCGGAGCCTTTGATAATATCTAGATTAGACAGAAACACAACTGGAACACAATCAATATTGTTGAATATATTCATGAAAAGGGGGAAATGTAGTATGAAGTTTGGTTTGAGGAACATCATTTGGAGTTGAGAAAGGTGTGAATGTGGCCGGACTTTGGTCAGTCTCTAAAGGATTAGGGATTTACACTATTCTAAGTCACTAGAAAATTATTGGAGTGAGTAGCCATCTTTCTTGTTTAGACGATACGGAGACTATATAACCCTCTATGCTTATGAAAGGTTATAATCCGATAAACGGGAAACAGTTGCAAGGTTCGAAAGAAATGGATCTGTTTAGCGCGGGTTTAATAAAGGAATAAAAAAGACAGGAGTTCAACGAAGAAAGGAACAAGAAGTCCGAGAGAGAGATCGAAAAAACTGGGAGAGGCGAAGAAATGAAATTAATATGCTGCCAGTAAGAAAAGAAACTCATTTCTAAATCTATGTGTTATGTTTACATTGTCATGAGTTAATTCCTGATAGGAATACAGTTGATGGATATAAGATAGAAAGATGAAGTGCGAGAATAGCACTATCTTTAACATTGTATCACATTTAGCAAAGTATCCTCAAAAATTCTAATAATATATTGGTATAAAGTTATAGAAAAAAATATGTCCAGGTGGTTAGGGCACTCGACTCACAATCTGAAGGTCGCGGGTTCGAATCCCCGTCACACCAAACATGCTCGCCCTTTCAGCCGTGGGGGCGTTATAATGTGACGGTCAATCCCACTATTCGTTGGTAAAAGAGTAGCCCAAGAGTTGGCGGTGGGTGGTGATGACTAGCTGCCTTCCCACTAGTCTTACAGTGCTAAATTAGGAACGGCTAGCGCAGATAGCCCTCGTGTAGCTTTGCGCGAAACTCGAAACACAAACAAACATAAAAAAAATAAACTAGAGATAGATAAACGTGATTTTTAGCTTGTCTTGAAAACGACGCAAATGATGAAGGTGATTATACGAGTCATTATGTCACTTTTCTTCAATAATTATCTAGGACCTTCTTTTTACTGTTTAGTAGAATGAAGCAAAACTTTATAACCCTCATCTTTACTTTTTACCCTTTCCTTGATATATCGTTAACGCTATCACTACCTAGTCACGTTTTACTTATATTTATATCTATGTGAATAAACTTACTCTGTAGAAATATGTAATCTTAAATCTACTTCATAAATCTACAAGTAGTTTAGAAGGGATCTCCGATACAAGTAGACCAAAGAATAACATTCAAATATCTTTAGAAAGAGAAGCCATGAACAATTTGACATCTTTTCAACTGTACTTACTTAGTTTGGTAACAGATTATTAACACATCTCCATACATCCAATTTTTATATTGTTCTGACTTATAAACAATTGATAACTTTCGAGCCCCCCCCAGTGGCACAGCGGTATGTCTGCGGACTTACAACTCTAGAAACTGGGTTTCGATACCCGTGGTGGGCAGAGCATAGATAGCCCATTGTGTAGCTTTGTGCATAAATTCAAACAAATAAATTTCAATTCACATTTCGCTCTTAACTAATAACTGTAGCTCCCCAGTAACATTCGGTTTTAATGTATTTCATTATAACTTTACCTGTTATTCAAATATAAAATAAAAATACCAAGAACGAGCTCATGAAGTTATCACTGTGTTGCATAAAACACGTACATTAGTCTTACACGTAACGAGGCGATCCAAATTACTCTTTTAGATTTAATCCATAAGCAATACTAGCTATACTCATTAGCCATATTTTTTTAGTACATTTTTTATTTCATACAAATTCAAAAATTTACCCCAAATCGAGAACCGCCTTTCAGGACTGGCTTACTCATCGTGAGCAACAACGCTTAATAAATGTTTTAAAAGAGATATATATATATAATGGCAGTTTATATTAATAAAAATAATACAAGGAAGATAAGCTTATATAATTTATTTATGAAATAAATAATAACATTAATGAAAAAATGTGTTATTTTGCAGTTTCTAAAAGTCACTTGATTAAACTGTGTGCTATTGTTCCAAATCTTCACAAACATTTATTATTTTACTTAACATAGCTTAACCTCTAAAAATTGAACGCCTGAACACGTTTAATAATTAAAACTCAAATACATTAAATCGAATATACGTGTGTCATAGTTTATCACACACACACAGAGAATATACTCAGATCAATAGTAATACGTATGAGACGTTTTCATTTTTCTAAGAAAGAAATATAATTTGCAAGGGAATAACGTTATTTTTCAATAACGTTATTTGCTCTTATTCATATAATATTATCTGATTATTATCTATTTTTTACGTGTTTATTCTGACCAACATTAAACAAACCTAATCTTCTATAATTACTATTGATCGACAAACGCCAGTAATTGCCTTTCTTGAATATTAGAAAAGATTTTCTGTGGTAATTATCTGTAATAGAAAATTCGTAATACCAGCTCGACTGAGGCAAACGAGTTCTATTAGGTGCCACCTACATCTACTTGCCATTTTGGATCCCTGTTATGTAGTCGTTTCTTAGTTTCCATAGCAATATCTTGTAAACCGTAAATATCTAGTACGCATGGTAGTCCTACGAATAGTGAGCGAATTGCTTCTAATTTACAGCCTTTTAATGACAATATGCTGCTTATCCACTGTGAAACAGCTATGGCCTGACACTGTACTTGAATGCGAGGGAAGGAGAATATGTTAACAAGCATGTTCCGTGGGTGTTTTCATTATCACGAATAATAATGATTACTTAACTAAGAAAAACAAAAGTACCTAGAGACACTTTGTGTGAAAATTAGTCTTATAACGCGGAAAAATATTTAATCGCAAAACTGTAGGATATCACGCGATAAAAATACTATATGTATTTATAGTTATATATATATAACTATATACTCGATATATTTTAAAGTAATCAATTTCAGCTTTTGGTTTACTCTATGTTACAGAGAACCTTGTGTCAAGTTTTATACTTAATCTGCGTATTCTGATAAACTTTTCATTGCTTAGCCTCCAATCAGAGATAGATATTTGATACTACCAGTTATTTTCGCGTTTTAAGGGTTTATGTGTTATTAAAAGTTTGCAACTGAAGTCTGGAGCATTGAAGATTCACCTTTGTTCTACTACTGACGTACGAAGACTGCACAAATGTATATAAAAGTATAATGTTGAACACTTGTTTATGGTTTATACGTATTACATTTAATAAATAAACAAGAAATCTAAATTCATTTACTGTATATTTTGTCTAAGTAAATTATATCAATAGCTGTATATTCCAATATTTGTACTTGCTGAACAACTTACATGAGGTACTAATTAGGTGTGGTACCACAAACAAATTGTGTTATTTTTTATTAGGGAAGAAAACCATATAGTGTTGTAATAGCTTTGCTAAAAAAACGCTTTGGTATACAATACAAATGTTCTCTTGTAAACCCTAAAGAAGTTCTAAACTTCATGACCACTAAATACAATTATGAAATCAGTCGACATCACCTTCTTTCAAACATATTTCTGTTTTTAGTGTACATCACAACTTGATGCAATTTCCAAATATAATCAGTTTTAAAAATGCAATGTATATTTACTCAAATGTTAAAGTATTTAAATGGTCTAATAAACATTTTACACCATACAAACGAAACAACATGGAATTTGAATGTGTTATTGTAGAAGATAAATCACAGAGGAGTTCTGTCCAATTCTGTCTGACATGCACTTGAAAGCAACTTTATTTTAAGTAAGATAAAAATAAGATATCAAAAAGAAATGTTTTTTTATTATTTATTTAAACTGGTATCTTGTAAAATATAATATATATAAACGTAATTTCATGCCGCAGTTATAAATGAGTTTTACACAATGTTTGTCAATTTTAAAAAAAATTCCTATTCATCATAAAATGATATTTCGTCAAAAGACGTTAGTTCAGATATTATCTAGGTTTTTACAAAACTTCAAAATGGCGTGACAAACATCTTTAACGAAAAGTTATGTACACTTTTTAAAACGATAATCAAGTCAGGCATACAGTACTAAAGAATGTATTTTTCTCAGCAGTCATGCTCAATCTATTTCCCCTGCTTCATAACAATGGCCTTGCAACAATATTCCATTTCTAGCTTATCCATGTCGATACCGTCTCACCTTCTTGTGAAACTCTCCCTAAACAGGCTAATATTTTAGGCCTACGACTACAAAACACATGTTTAGGCTGACAGAAAAGAAGTTCTTTGGAAATGCATCGACGAGATCTGAAAAATCGAAAGGAATTTTGTGGTTCTAGTTCATTCGCTCAGCTTTCTTTCGAAAATAGTCGTTTACTTTGAGGAATTCTGCGAACTGTGTTAGTGAGCTTTCGTCAACTTCAAATTTTGTTTATTATTTTTAACAGTGCCATGAAATAAACTTAGCTTCATCACAGAAACGTTTTAGGTCACGGGGTGCTCGTTCTTAATCAATTCCTTCACTAATGATGCTCTAAACATCCAAGTACATAAAGTTGAGGCCAGGCATGGTCAGGTGGTTAGGGCGTTTGACTCGCAATCTGAGGGTCGCGGGATCGAATCCCCGTCCCACCAAACATGCTCCTCCTTTCATCCGTAGGAGCATTATCATGTGACGGTGGGTGGTGATGACAAGCTGCCTTCCCTTTCACTGCTAAATTAGGGACGATTAGCGCAGATAGCTCTTGTGTAGCTTTGCGCGAAATTAAAAAAAAACAACAACATAAACTTGAAATTTCCATCTTCGAAATATTCTAAAAATCTCGTCGTATAAATATTTCCATTCGGAAAAGAGTAACTACATACTCTGCCATTCGTCCGCCAAGTCGTGGAAGCATTTTAAGCAGGTTGGATTAGTGAAGTTTGCTTTTTGTGTAAACATAGTGTATGTATCTCGCCACCGTACTTTTAGAGCTATAGTAGGTAATTTATATTTTTGAATAATTTGAAAATAGCCCTCTTTATATAACCTATCAAGGACACTATATATTTTAGGTCAATGTAAATCCAACATATTTCGATTTCGGATAACACCTTTGATCCACCACTATTAGTTACCAAAGTATTCCAAAGACATTGGTGTTTAGTCTTATATGATGAATAGCATCTCATAATAATATAGGTGTGACAGCTAACCACCAAAAACGCTACATAAAGAAATCGAGACTTAAAATTTAAGACTTAGTGTGAAAAAATCACATTCATAACTACGAATTAATCTGATATTTTTCTGAAATTATTTTTGTGGCTACGCGTTTCGATTTTTGTTCTGCGTATATCTTTATGTAATACAACAATGCATTTAGTCCTTTTTCAGAGTAGATATATTGCAGTATTTGATATATATATAGTTCATTGAAGACATTTCCATCACAATTTACTGTTGTTTTTGGACTGAAAAAAAAGTAATTTTATTCCTTTCCTGAATATTTGTAGTGTGAAAAATAAGACTAGGATCACTCAAGTATTTGTCATATATTTCAAAGTGATGTGGTAATGGAAGTTTACAGACATGCAAACATGTCATAATCATTTCTTTTCTTCTTTTTTTTTTCGTGATCGCAAGAATAGAAAAAATGCCCAATCAGCCATGTAAACTTTTTTATAGAAAATAAAGTGGAAGAGAAGTGGAGTAGAAAGATATCGGAACTTAGTTTTGAACAGTAAATTAGATGCATCACGAACAGAAACAAAACTAAAACTGCTCTGGTCACATGAATTATGGATATATATATATATATATAAGTGTGTATAACATCGTAAAATCCATTTTTATCTCGAAGAAAAAGGCTAGCATCAGCTTGAAATTTATTCTAATATTACTTATACAGAATTTAATTATTCCTCTAAATTCACATTGATCTCAAATAATGTTGTAGCACTGTCCTTCTTAGCAGTATCATTCTCTTTTCATTTGATAACTGAATATGTTTTACTTGCAATATATAGTTTCAACAAATATACTTACACAACATATTAAGAATTTGAGAAAAGTTAATGAAAATATGATCTGAAATTTAGCGCGTTTACAAAGAAGTAAAAAAATATTATTCTATTTGATGAAGTTGGTTTGTTTGTAATTATGCACAATGGGCTATCTGTACTCTGCCCACTACGGGTATCGAAACCCTGTTTTTAGCGTTGTAAGTTCGAAGACGTGCCGCTGTGCCAATGGAGGGCCTATTTGATGAAAATGCCACATTTGTGGGTAAACATAATTAGAAATTTAATGTACAATATTTTACCAATAATATGGAGTAACCTATATTGACTTAAATATATGTCTGTTCTACCTGTTACATTGATTATTTAGAATTACATATGTGTATTTAGAAATAACTGATACATATTTAACATTTTGCTATTCAACCTAAAATCTGCAACGCCAAGAATCTTGGCATGAATAAATAAATTTTAAATGTTTATATGTTCAAATATAACAGGAATTAAAATGGCTATTTGACCTTGCTTTTCTCCAATTACATTTTTTTTTTACTTAACAATCTTCATTCTCTATAACGAGTCTGTTGGAAATCTATATAATATGGCGCCTTCTTATGTTATGGTATCCAGAATCTAGCTATTTCCATGCTGACATCAATATAAATACACAAAGTTTTGTGACTTGATATTGTACACATTCTGTTAATAAATGTCATCGTCCGCTAGCTAATTCTACACCCTAAGAAGTATTATCTCATGAAACGACTGAAATAAATAGCATTCTAAATAAGACTCTGTATACTGTAACCCACTCAACTAGTCGAGCTCTGGTAATGTGCGAAAGACCTCATCGGCAGCTGCACACAACAAATACGGCATAAATAAAATTACATTATGCATACTATTCTCACTAGAAATCAGACTGAGCCATTAACAAATGATGTAATTTAAATTATTATAATTTTACTGTGATGTACTATCGCATTCATATTGCTTTGAATCTGAACTTATTATAAAAGTATATTCGTTAACATTTAATTAAAGACATGTTTAAAAAGAAGATTTAAAACTATCCACTAAATGATAAAGATATATTTAATATGAATATTAACTTTCAACCAGAGTAAGCTATGTACTTAGAGCGAAATTAAAAATCAACCTGCCAATCAGTATAGATAATTAATATATTTTCATACGTTACTTATAAAGATTAAAATGCATTGTTTCAGCAGCTGGGTACCTTTGCTGTTAAGGATATTTTCGGCCGTAATACTAATAATATCTAAAAGATTCGGCCAACTTAGTAGACTTAGGTTAGTCCTAAATATATATATTAAGACGACGATGCAAAACAATATTTATAATAACAGTATAATAGTAAATAATAAATCAAAATAAGAAGTAATGACATTCGGTATACTAAATAGTATAAACAATACTGTTACTGAAAGTAACAATAAGTAAATAATATAATACACATTATTTAGTGAACAAAGAAACACCAACTGTCGTATTGAACTACTGTCGTACAGGAAAGTTGTTTGGAAAACATGAACTTAGCATAACGTGCTTGTTTTTTTTTTCCACTTCTCCCTAGCCTGTCTTTTGACCATTGGCTTATTTTGTATGGAATGTCGCTAAAGCTACTCGAGGGCTATCTGCACCAGCCGGCCTTAATTTAGAAGTAGGAAGACAGTTAGTCAACACCACCCACCACCAACTCTTGGGCTTCTCTCTTATCAACGAACAGTGGGATCAATCGTCACTTATAACGCCCTCGCTGCTGAAAGTGCGAGCATATTTCGTAACGAGGATTCGAACTTGTGACTCGAACACAGTAACCACCAGGCCACGCATATTTTCGTCCAAAGCAAATTCATTAAGTTACCCCTATTAACTGGAGTCTGAGGCGAATGACATTTTTATTCGAGACATGTTACTGTTTAAACTGTGTCGAGTGCCTAGAAGTAGTTTTCCCACAGTACAAACAAAAACTAATGTTTAAATAGATACAAAATAAAAAAAAAGCATTAAATAATAATTGAATTGACCATGAAAATTTGTTAATGTTAAATGTAATCTAAATAAGACAACATGCTAAACATAATATGTGGTATGTTTAACTTTACCACTCTTATTTTAACTATCCCCTGTAACAAACACATAGAGCTAGTCACAGAAAGTAATAAATACCGTTAACTATTATGTAAAAGCCAAAAATGAAACACGCTAAGCCTCTAGAAAGTAGAAAGTTCAATAAAAGTAACAATACTTAGAAAGGAGAGCTACAACAGTCTTTAATATGGCAAAGAAAGTAATCATCACAAACTAATGTAACTAATAACGTAATGTCATACTAGATAACGAACTGCTATATAGCTAATATTAACTGCACTTAATAATAACTGAAACCAATGGTTGTCAATACACTCAAGCTGTTCATTATTACCCTAAAAATACCTCCAAAGAATTCGAGTGCAGACGTGGAAGTTATGAAAAGGTCACTATGGTCTCTAAAACTTCCAAATCCGTAATATTTATCAAGAATATTGTTAGATTTCTTACAGGATTGAATGACTTTCGTACTTAAGATACGCATAACGTGGTTATTTGATTGGATTTGATGACGTCATTACTGTAACATTTGTTGTTGTTGTGATCGATATCTCAATTTGAATACAAATTAGTAATTCTTCTTGCAGTGGTAAAGATATTTTTACAAGGCTCGGGTTTTGGAACATTCTACGTGTCGTTTTCATGTTTGAACAAATATGCAAATTACGCGAAAAATAATAGCAGTTAAGCAAATAAGTTGAACTGTATGTCGGTTTAGTAAGTTGGTTAAACATTCCCATAAATGGAACATGTTAGACCTTCTGGTAAACATAATAAGTTGGAAAAAGAATAGGCCAAGAAGAGCCTTAAGCTAAAGTATAAATAAAATATATAAATTATAGTTTTAAAATTGAAAAAATAAAATAAGTTCATTTTATATGCTGCACGCGTCAGCTGTGAACGAAAACAAGTATAATTTGATCGTTACATGTTATTTCCAACCGATTAACCGAACGAGATAATTCAATTATTCCTACAAATTCATACAGATATTGATAAACGATTGAATTTGTGTCATTCTCCTTTGATAAATGATGTTTTCTTAACTTTACTTATTTAAAAAAATGTCTGTGATGTATACAATTTCTAGAATATTCTTCACAACCCAGTGTGTATCTGAAGAAAAGTTAGCAAAAATTTGATTTGAAATACAAACGCGTATTCCACGAAGTGAATGATCGTATCTTGTTTCATAACGTGGTCAGTTTAGTGTTCAAACAGCATGTTTGTGAATGAAAACATATGTTTCATCTATAATATTCTTTCACAAATATAGTTTGATCAATTATTAATATAAAATTGCATCTAACCGTTATAATGCCTATTCAAAAATATCGTATTTATAAATAACCCTTCCGCTAAACTAGCATCAAAAAGCTTAATTTGATGTTATACTCCGAAAAAAGCTAGTTAAAGTAAAAAAATCAAAACGATGTTAAGATATATACTTTTAAACATATCTGGTCTCATCAGAGGCGATCACTCAGTAAAGTTGCAATCATTCTGACTATGGTAACAATAGGCGAATCATTTTATTATTTTAAATTATACAAAAATCAAGTTAAAAATAAAATAAAGTTTCGAAAAGCAATGAACCAAATAGAATGTAAGGGTAATTAATATTATGTGTGAACAATAAAGCTTTGTGATAAGACGAAAACTTGAGCTCTCAGAACAGTCTATGCATACCACTATGTTCCGAAAGGCTTAGTTTAAATCTATATTGTCATGATTGTTATTACAAATTGTGATCATTTTGACTTATAATGCCTACACAGCTTTCATTGTTTAAACCGAAACGTTTAAAGTACTACATTGAATATATGTATATATATATATGAATAGCATTTCGGAGAATCTTTTGTTTCTCTTTGTCCACACCATCTGACAAGTTCTGGTACTGAACGAATGGTCCCTATGGCAGATTGTTCTAAAAACGTTATTTTTGTACGTCTCTTATTTTGATTTATCACTGGACAAATTACAAGAAATTATGAAACAAAAAATAATAATAATCTGCAGTTAACATATTTTTATCATATACCCCCCCCCCCTATTAATGCTTTGTCAGCTTTCGGCATTTAAACTGTAACTTAATAAATAGAGTATGCTCGGGAAATCACTAGGTAAGTCTTTTTTTAATTGGATGTTTTTTCCCTCTTATGTATTCTTCAGTTTTAATCACCTTTGAAACTAAAACTTTTCCGCTCGACTTATTTACTTGGGCGCGTTTGTGGAGTTAAATGAAGCTTACCATTCAATATTCAATAATATTAATAAACATATCGTGTCTGTGGGCATATAAGTTTGCTTGTTTGTTTATGGCAAAGCTACTAGTAATGCTACTTGCCGTCATCCTTAATTTATAATTGCCGACCACAAAGAAAGCAACCGGGTAGTAGCACCCCTTCAACTCTTGGAGTATAATTTATCAACGAATAGTTCGATTGACCGTCATATTATATCGCCTCCACTGCTGAAAGGGCAATCATGTTCGAGGTCAGATTACTATTCAAATGCCCTAACCACCAGGCCATAACCACACTGGATACATAAACATAAATATGTCTTCACTCGACTGCCAGGCTCCTTATCAACAGTAAGATTGAAAATGGGTTTTGAGGTGAAGAGAAGGCTTAGAACACCTTTGCAGAGGAGAAGGGCAAAAACAAGAATAATGAAATACCACACTTTCAAGTCATAAAAAGGTATTTTCTACAATTCTTAGATTATGAAGAAAGAGATGCATACTATATTAATTACGAAAGGGTAAAATATTATGAAACTAATGTCATTAAGCCTGTTACGGTTTGCATAGTTTTGGCTGGGCTTGCTAAGGAAGTAGTTTATTATATCAAACATCCGGCGTAACAATAGTTGGAATATTCATCAACAGGTTATTTATTAAAATGCATCATTGAATATTAAAAATTAATTTTTTTCATCAATTACCAAAGCTTTTCTGAATGATGTACTTTCGGATTTGGTTAGTTGAACAGTTTTATTCACCAGAAGTTTTAAGCTATCATACAATTGAAACGGATCAATAATGCACATCCGAAACGATAACATTTATATCTCGAATATTAATTAGCAATGGTGCATGATAGCCTTAAGATTGTTTTTAAATACGTTATGAGTATATCATTAAAATGACCACTAAAACTTTGAACTGTTCTATAATTCAGTGTAACGATTATTAATAAAGTTCATTATTAATGTGTTATGCAATCTTTAATTTGTCAACTATATTTATAGTTTATCTATCAGTCGGTGTTTTGGTGGTTATTAAGTGTGGTTGTTGATGTTTCATGTAGAACTTTAGAGGTCACTGAAATGATGCATCATGTAACGATCTGACGGTCACGCATGGTTTTCTTGTTGAGTGATCGTTTGAACAAATCATTATATATCTTATAAAAAAACGTGATTAGGTTGTTACTAGTATCTTATTAGCCACTGAAATAGTTTCGGAATGTCAGTCGGGAACACTCTTGATATTTAGTGAGGTTTTTTTACTGACGATTAAAGAAAAAATGTTACATCGCAGAATTCCACATAGTTTTCTGTGTCTTAGAACTTCAAATAATTAGCAGTAGTTAACTTTTGTTTTCCATTGTACATTACAAAGGAACATTGCGAATTATCTTTCTTTCTTCCTTATTGTCGAAATTCTATGTGTCTGAAATCACACACTTGCTGGAATAAATGTTATCTGTAAAATAAGAGCTATCACGATATTTATTAAGACTAAAGCTATGTCCACAGTGACATCCCTTAGCGAACTTTGCCATTACATTTTTATTTAACCCTTTTAAACCTTAAGGTATATTTACATTTCAAGTTTAGACACTGTATACATAAAATCATAACGTGATTTCACAACTCTTGTTTCTAGTCATTGTAGTTTTTTTCTTTTCTTTTCGACGAGAGTGTTCATTAGAAGAGCCTCTGTATGTGATTTTTTTGATGAGCAAGAAAACACTGATTCCATAATTATATTCCTTTTGGATCAACTATAAATTGAAAGGATTGGTCATAATGGAAGATTTGTCGACAAATGATTGTCTGACATTTGTTTGGTTCTGGCTTCAGTAGATATAATCACAAAGATCAAGCTTGTGATTAGTATTTTTTTATCTTTCTTCATTTGACTGTAAAGAGATTTATTGGTTTAAACCTCCGAAGTTTTACTAATTGTATAGAAAATTAAAATGAATGTTGTTTGTTTCAGTAGATTGTGGCTTACGTTCCAAAGATGTATTTCTAATATTAGGACAATTTAGAGATTTTCAAAAGTGTTACATCAAAAATGGTGTTATTCGCTTTTGCACCAGGTGAGTCATTTGATATCCATTATTATAATAATCACTTTTTGTTTGTCTTGAAAATGCGCACGCACTTTATTTCAATGGATGAAAACAAAAGGTGGATGTAAATATACTTTAGAAGACACTTTGTTAAAGTTAGGTTCGTAGAATAACATTATAAGTTTATTTACTGATAGTATTAGGTACCGTAAAGTTTAGGCTTGACTAATGTTAGGCCTAAAACAAGTGGACTTATATATTTCGGTGTTGCGATTATAATTTTGTTCGTATTACTCTAGAAATTCTGTTTTAAAAGAAGTGCTGTTGCAATAAAGATACTAATTTGATCGCAAATGTTTTGAGGGTCTCTGCTAGTATAACATATATGTTTCTTTGTTTCGGATAATCGCGTAAAGCTACGCGAGGAATATATGTGCTAATTTTAAACTGATTGCTAGACAAGGGAGAAGACAACTAGCAACGTCATT
Source organism: Limulus polyphemus (assembly GCF_000517525.1). Lineage (NCBI taxonomy): Eukaryota > Metazoa > Arthropoda > Merostomata > Xiphosura > Limulidae > Limulus > Limulus polyphemus. The sequence goes on along the minus strand of NW_013665729.1, from coordinate 147,904 downwards.
CACCAACAACTCTTGGACTACTGTAATCGATTAGTAAGATTTGAAAGTCGCTCCTAATAACTCAGCCATGGCCATAAGCGCGTCATCATGGTTCCTTCGATCAACAGCCCGGTACACTAACTACTAGGCCACACACGGTCCAATAATTAAGGTTAATCTGTATCTCTCTCTTTATATATTAATATAAACGTCTTACATTATCTTGCGTTTTTCTGACAATAACTGGGTAATTATTATTTTTAGTGCTGTGTCTTTATATTTTCTCAGTTTCTTTCTCATAAAAAGTTAACTTTTATAGACAAATACCTTGAATATTGGTTTATTTCAGCCTGTTAACCTTATCGATAACATCATACTACATCAACAAAATCTAACGTACCTTATCTGTTTAAAAGACCTAAAAAATGGGTATATGTAATACATTAAGATGTTTCCATAGAATACGCCGTGAAGTAGACAATCTTATGAAATTGTGATCTTGTTTTTTTTTATATTTCTTATAATCGACTGACTAACTAATTTGTTTCTCCCAATGTCAACGTATAAATGTTGATATTCACATAAGCCGTTTGAAAAGCATAACTAGCTGTACTTCGAAAAGAAATTCATCAAGATTAAATGCATTATTTATTTGTACTCTACATAAATTATTCTTAAAAGCTTTAGAAATATACAAGTAACTTTGTATACATTAAACATAACTTCTTTTATGTAGTTTTGAGAAACGATCCGAAAGCGCCTCCTTAATGAGATGCAGGTTAAGCACACAGTTGTTTGTCCCATATTTTGAGGCATCTTTCTCACTAGGGAACATTTTAGTGTTTTTGACTTTGTAGTTTGTTTCCTAGCTTTAATTCTTTGAACATTATGATCGGTACCTTTTGTTTTTGGCCTAGTTGTCTGGAGTTTCAGATACACAATTCAATGTAAGAAGGTTATGTTGAGTTATGGTGCTTTTTCCCTAGTTGTTATCAAGCTGCGGAATGCACTAACGTTGTAGTTAAGCCTGTTTGGCAAAATAGCTTAAAATTTTACTCTTTCAAAAAGTACACTATAGATAAGAAAGAAAATATTTTCAATTTTCCGTATCATTGAGTCAAATTCAATCATTAATAACTCACAGGTGATTTTTCTCCTAACACAATTGGGAGTGAAACACTTTTAATAGAATATTTGATGTTTCGGAACCAAGCTCAACAATTTCTTGTTTTGACGAGTCTCTAGTAATTCTTACATTATTAACAATCCAAGAAACTGATGTGAACTATGACGGATAGAAGTTTAAAATTATTTATCATTATGGATTTAAAAGATATAAACGTGTTTGGCTATCTGAGACCCGGTAGTAACAAATTATTACAATATCTAGTAAAAGTATGGTGAATAGAAGACAATTTATGTTATCTAGTAAAGGCGTGGTGATTAGAAGACAGTTTATGTTATCTAGTAAGGGTATGGTGATTAGAAGACAGTTTATGTTATCTAGTAAGGGTATGGTGATTAGAAGACAGTTTATGTTATCTAGTAAGGGTATGGTGATTAGAAGACAGTTTATGTTATCTAGTAAAGGTATGATGATTAGAAGACAGTTTATGGTATCTAGTAAAGGTATGGTGATTGGAAGACAGTTTATGTTATCTAGTAAGGGTATGGTGATTAGAAGACAGTTTATGTTATCTAGTAAGGTTATGTGATTAGAAGACAGTTTATGTTATCTAGTAAGGTTATGTGATTAGAAGACAGTTTATGTTATCTAGTAAAGGTATGATGATTAGAAAACAGTTTATGTTCAATATATTTTACATCATGCTTTTAGTGATAGTGGGATGACCATTTGCATTAAACTGTGGGAATCGTCTAGGAAAGCTAGACAAATACTTCAGTTATTTACAGAATCATTTCCTTTTGTATATTTTTCAGATGGTATATGTTCTGTAATGCCCCCAGCATTCAGACATTTTAACACAAATTACTCATGACTACTGTATAAAATAACTGCCTATACAATAATGTCTAGAACAGAAAGACTTAGTAATATAGCATCCTTAGAAAACATATATATATTGGGGAACGTCCTCAAAAAAACAACAAACACATACCAAATATTATTTTTCACATGTAAAGTCAAACACTAAAGAATGTACTTGGAACTACTAAACGAACAAAGACTGAACAACTTCTTCGAAAAAAATGTATGTATTTCTTGAGCATACGAAACAAAGAACACTATGTATCACCCTCAAACGTGGAAAGCAAAGAAATTTTAGGAACTTCATGAAAGTCAAACAACGGTGAAGAACGTCCAAAGACGTAAAAAACAGCTAATGAACAGTAGAAACGTCGTAGGACATGGTATTATTATAGATATATGTCTTAAACATTGGACCACATCTTACAATGTTAATTTATTATTCAAAACGATTTCATATATTACCTTAACAAAACGTATATTTATCACACGTGGAATACATACTTAAACAGCTTGTTTTTCAGTTTATTTTATGTCATCCTAGAGTTATAAGCAAAAATAAAAAAACAAAAGAACTCACTTTATGCATTTTCTGTTTAGGCAACTTTCCAAGTTTAACATTTTACATTTTATTACTAGTGCCCTTAAAACACTAACGCACAATGCAAGACACTTTATGAAATTAAACATGTTAAAATTAACAAAAGACTAAAAAAATAATAAAAAACGAAAATATCACATTAAAGTAACTTAAAAAATTAAAATTGCAAATTAATGTATGAAAAAAATATAAAGTTACGAGAAGGCTCAGAGTGGTATAGATTTGAAATTTAATTACATTAAAATTACATTCTGTTCATTCCCTTGTTCAATTCTCTAACATGAAAAAAACTGATGAAATAATCTTTGTTTTAGATATTAATTTTTCAGTTAATAGCATGAAACATTTAGTAAAGGGTATTCTATAGATAGTGTTTCCTACCCTTGTCTTATAATAAAGAATTACAGTCCGTAAAACACCAAAGTTCTAAAGACAACCATTATTTTAGGTTGTTTTAATTGTTTAAAGAAAGCGTTTGTCCTATTTTAATAACAAGAAATATCAATGCTGGACACATTTTTTTTCCTTATGAGTGGAGCTAAGTTAACAATAACTCTTAGCTTCAATGAAAAACACTCTTTCGCACCAGTAGTTCGGTAAAAGGGAAGGAATGTAAACGTAAACAAAAATTGAAGTAGAACAATATGGGATGTAACTTATGCTATGTTTTAAGCTGCCAAGATTCTTACGCCAATCGTGACGAGTCATTGACGATATAACAAGATAAGGAACTTAAAAATACTAAGCTAACAGACCTCCACTGTTACCACGATTTTTTTATCATATCCTTCCCATTCTATTGGCTCTACGCCTGCAGTAAAAATGGTGGCGTTATATAAAGCTAGCAGTGAATCTTGAATGAAATCCTTATGTGCGTGTTCATTAGTTAGAAAACCAGTAACAGCAAAATTCAGTGTTATCGTATATAACTAAATAGTGGTACTCCCATCACGGAATCGGTTAAAACACTTCTAACTACGCTCATTCACATTTAAACCTTTTTATATATGTATGTAGACGGTAGTTAGTTTATTTCCCACGTAGACAGTTTATCCTCAGTAACAAGCGTCCTACGAGTATATTTAAATAAATGTATTGTACTATTGGGAGATGCAAACTGCATATGTTGTTTTAACATTTCAGTGCTAATGTTTTACTTTACATCAAATAGACAATCTACATAATAAAGGCTCTACCACAATCAGTGACATTTCTTAATGTAGTACTTACGTAACATATTTAGATAACCTTACTTGAAAGTCTTGCTATGATGTGTTTATTCTATCTATTCGGTTGAGAGATGGTGAATACAAACACCATTGTGTAATTTTTATTATTTTTAGATTTATAAAGACTAAGGAAAGTGCATGCAGAACATATCACCAATGACATTGTGAAAAACTGGCAATCCTTTCAAAAATTTGGAAGGTTCTTCTGCACAAGAGGATTATTACGCAACAAACTGAATTTACAAAATTCTCAATTTTGGTTTTGAGGGATAAGATTAGACGCACAAAGAGGTATGTATAGAATGCAGCTATACTAGAACTTGCCAGAAATAAAAAAAGAAAATGTTAGAAGGTTTTGAGCATAAACAAATGTAGGTATTAAAATTGATCTAGAAACTTCTTAGCACCAACGTTTTGTGGGTATTAGGTATTAATCTGTTCTTGCTGTAAGGCTGTATATCATGCACAAAGTCTGAAGTGCAGTGTACTTATGATTGTTTGTTTTAGCGCATAATCGGCGATCGAGTCCAGAATCTTAATGTTAGAAACTCTCAAGCTTATCGCTAAAGCCGGGATACTGGATTTTTCTTTTTTAAATTGTAAGATGCATTAAGAATATAAAATATATAAATAACGCATAAATATATCTAGCGTGGAAGTGCTTCAATAAAAGTAAAAGCTAGCTATACATATATAACGTTAGAGAAATATGGTGGCTCCAAGGCAACATCGTGCTTCGTGATAAACCATAAAGTGTTTCAATTTGTAATCAGCAGGGCTGCAAGAGCACGACGCTCTTTAAGCGCATACAAATTTTCATCAAATCTGTGTTGGTAATCACAATACTTTGCATGATTTCATGCTGAACCGTCTCCAGTACTTTAGATTATTCAGAATTTTAAAACCCAGGTCTTAGAATTTGAAAATAGCCTGCAGCTCATGAACATTTACAATAACTTTGTAGCTATATTTCAACATGTTGTTAAATCTGAATAACTTGAGGCTAATATTGTAAATTTCGAATGGCTGATGAGACAAATACATAAGCAACAGTAGTATCAAATGTAATAAAACTGTAACCATAAGATCTTATACAAATGCAAAATTGATCTTATACTCCCTTTGAAGCGTGATAAGACAAAATTATTTATAAGGCTATTTCGAATAGCTACATAAGTTTCTTAACATGTGTACACCTAAGTTAATGACTCTTCTATAAATTAGAGGAACCAAACCAATAAATATAGTGAAATAAAATTATATATATAGATTACTACTTATTAATGATTAAGGTATTAGTATAAAGTCTGGAACACCATTTTTTCCCGCAAGTTTCCCATCAATTCGATGTAATGTAATGATTTATCTAGCTAGATTGTAAGGGCCAAAGTTATGTAGGAAAGAAATCTATGTCTTTATACCAAAACCATGCAAGGCAAGAAAACATGTATAATGTATATTGCGAATGACCTTCCGTGGGTAAAAAAAAAAAAAGCACCTTCTTTCCACTTTGCAGACATAAGTATTAAATTAAAACCACAAAAAAATTTCTAAACAAACTGAATTGCCGCTGTTGGTGAAGTGTCCAACGATGTAAGACTGTTTGTCATCGCTTTAAAATCTTTATACTCTTATACACGCATGCGAGTATGCTTGATGGTGGAAAAACATAGTGGCGCCCGTCTCCTGTCTTTGCCCATCTAAGACTCCACGTAGTCCGTCCCTAAATATAGGCAGAACATGCATACGTTCCTAACTCAGGAGTTGCACAAACTTTCAAAACATAGCACATCAAACTTATTAACAGAGAAACGACCATACGTCACGTGAAATGATATATACCAACTTCGCATTTGTACTATGTTGACCAAGAAAACTTCAATCAATGATTGCTTCACGAGCATTGCTACTAATTTGAGTATCTATTTTTCTATCCTCTTTATTCTCTTAATTTCATCCACACGCTTAAAGAAGTATTTCTGTACCAAATTTCAACAACAATGGTCTTGTAGCACATTCCTAGTTACATTTTTAAATTAAGTTTTATTCTGATATTAGGCCTAAAACATAGCTTATAATACCACTATTAAAGCTCATTAACCGCTATATTTTGAAGTAAATTTTATGGGGGCTTTTGTTATCGTATCTACTGTTTTCTTTCGTTGTTTATTGATAAGCATTCTTGTTAACCAATTTATATGATGATTCTTTCGTATGGCCTTATTTTTTATTCTCATATGTATTTCTATTTTGATTAATTAGTTGAAGTTGTGTGCGTGTGTATATATATATTAATATATATATATTAAGAACAAAAGAAGAAGGAACAAGTGCATGAACATATAAACAGATTCTAGCAAAATCTTACCCAAACCTAGAACTCGGTTCTTAAAGTTTTCAATATTATTCTGATTTCTTTTGCAACACAATATTCAATAGAAATCATTACAGCATTGCTGCGATTTTATTTTTTTGTTTATACACATTATATCTTATTTGTTATAAAAACTTTTACGTCAGTTATATAGAGGGGAGGTAGCTAAGAAAAAAATAAGATTTTATAAACAAATGAAGATACTTAGTAAAACCAGAAATGTATTTGTTTACATAAGAAAAACAACATTAGACATAAAATAATGAACACAAAATAATTTGCTTATATACAAAAGAAGAATATTCTGGAACTTAAGATTGTATATGCTTTAAAACTGAATAAAATTCCATTTTAAAATATCACTTACGATGAAAAGAAACCTCTTTTACTGTTGTGGGTTGAACTTAAATGTGTAGCTTTGTACTTAGTTTCAAACAAACAAACATAATGGGATATCTGTGCTATGACCATCACGGGTATCGAAACCTGGTTTTTAGCGTTAAAAGCCTTCAAACTATTCGCTGTGCCACTTGGATGTTACAGCATGAGTGTTTGTTTATTTAAGAGTTTTGAAGTATGATATAAAATTTTTCATTTTTTCATGAGGAGAAAACAATAGTAGTTTTGGTTTAATTTTATAATAATTTATAGATTGATTTAAAAAACTATATTTTTTAGAATTTCAAGAAACAGTTTCATTCACCTAAAAAGAAACAAAGAGGTCACTGGACTTCCTTCCACAATTAGGTTCTTAGAACTAATAATATTGTTAGACAGAAACTGAACGGACTGAAGTTTTGACTTCGGAGTTATTCCTGATGTTTAGTGTTTGTACTTTCGT
>NW_013665729.1:128652-140615 GCF_000517525.1 Limulus polyphemus | reverse complement strand
TTGGAATTTAGAGTGTATTAAAAATATATGTAAGAATAAAAAAGCACTACAATATTTGGAATTTAGAGTGTATTAAAAATATATGTAAGAATAAAAAAGCACTACAATATTTGGAATTTAGAGTGTATTAAAAATATATGTAAGAATAAAAAAGCACTACAATATTTGGAATTTAGAGTGTATTAAAAATATATGTAAGAATAAAAAAGCACTACAATATTTGGAATTTAGAGTGTATTAAAAATATATGTAAGAATAACTCGATTTTTCATAACTGTCTTGTTTTTCCTCATTTTAAAAATAACATTTTATATGTGTTTTGTACCTTTCTTTATTTTCCCCAGAAATAATACTGTTAAATGTCAAAATATTCTATTTGAATCATAATGTTCATGAACTTTTCATGTAGTTAAAGTGGTTAATCATGCTAAAACGAATTTTTACAATCATCTTCTTTGTATATGCAAAAATAGTTCTTTTATGAAACAGTACTTTCATTGGACTAAACATCTGCTATTTAGACCTGAAAATAGTTTCATAAATTCATCATTGTTTCTACATTTCGCTATTAGATATTACATGAATGCTGACTTTAGGTAACTGACTTAGTCTGTCGTCCTTTAGGAACTGCTAGCATAAGTAGATTTTTTTACGAATATCTAAAACAAACAGATTACTAAGTAAAATAAATAATGATGTAATACAAGAACAAGTAAATGAAATAAACAAAATTATTTCCATGAAACATTAAAAAATCATCAAGCACTAATGGTGATTTATTCTTGTTAAGATCAACAACAAAACAATTAAATATAATAATACTAACACTAAACCAAATTATGGACGAAGTAATATTAGCTTATTTGAAGGGATTATTCGTTTTTCCTGAATATAATGCTAACATAGTCCAAAATAACACATAGAAATCGTTTGTTGATATATTACGTATAAGGAATTTTCCTATATATCAACTGATGTCTGGATGAGTACCAATATCTAAGTTTTTACCACATCGAAAGTAACAAACATAATTTCGTCTATTTGCAGTACATAAAGTAAAACAGTGAACTTCAAGCACATGGACAGCTTTAGAATTTCAAAATAACCATTTCAAAGATTTCTTAAGATTAATACGGACGTGTTATGTCACACAACTATGGGAATAAAGTATACAAGACCAGCGCGTGGCAATAAGCGTTTTTTCTTCAATATTGGATATCAGCCAAATATTCAGAAACATTCCTTGGAAGGGCCTAGTCTACTCAAAGCACAGTACGTAAAGAGATCGAGTTAAAAAAGTCCAGAAATTTATCTATTCAGAAATTAGACCCAGATTTAGAGCGTACAAGTTACCAGCAAACGAGATTATACGGTTAATATATTAAGAAACATTTATTCTGAGAAATTTCATTCAGTTTAACAATGTAAACCTTATTACGAAACTCTGTGTTGAAACCAACACTATGTTACAAAAACAGACATACTCTGAGAAATTTGAATCAGTTTTATAGTACAAAAATACTACGGAACTGATTTTTTATTCTTAGATATGGAACTTCTATTTGCAACGTGTAATTTTCTACTGTCGACATTATTCTAAGTAACGAATAATTTGATACATTTCAGTAAAATGTTAAAAACATGAAAGAATGGTTACGAAAATATTTAACTAATATGACGACTAAAATACGACACAACATAATAAATGTATAATCTTAAGTTTCTATCTTATGTGTGAAACTGGTTTATGATATCTTGATGAAAATATTTGATAAACATTTTCACAATTTACTTCACATCGCAATATTGTTAAATGGCAACATCTGTTTGTTACATTTTAGAAAATGGCTTCATGTACATTCCGTATGCATAAAGACGTACAAATATGGGCTTGGTTTGGTTGTTGTTATCCACAAAGCTACTAAATGGACTATCTCTGCTCTGTCCATCACAGCTATCGAAACCCGAATTTTAGCGTCGTAAGTCCAGAGACTTACCGTTGAGCCACTGGTGGCCATAAACGTGGAATATTGTCTTAAATCTGAAGGTAACCATGCTGCTTACACATCCTAAGCTTATGGAAACAAAATCCAGAGTTATTCAAACAATCAAGGTTGATAGCAGACAAAGTTTAAAGAATATCTTCTGATGATGAAGTAGCCCTTAGTTACGCTTGGTTTTGATTTCTTGAAGCCTTGCCGCCATTTGTCATTTCTATTAAAGAGCTGAAGCAGGTGGAGTGACAACTTCTGTGTAGTAACATGAATATTGAAAGATGCGTCACACTATATGCTCAGATCACTGAACAGGAAGGTTACATGCTCTGAGTCACCTTTAAGTTGGACAGAAATTGTGTGGAATATACAAGAATACGATACTGTATACTGCTGTGAAATATACAATAATACGATATCGTGTACTGTTGTGAAATATACAATAATACGATATCGTGTACTGCTGTGAAATATACAATAATACGATATCGTGTACTGCCATGGAATATACAATAATGCGATATCGTGTACTGCTGTGAAATATACAATAATACGATATTGTGTGCTTCTGTGGAATATACAATAATACGATATTGTGTGCTTCTGTGGAATATACAATAATACGATATTGTGTGCTTCTGTGGAATATACAATAATACGATATTGTGTTCTGTCGCAGCTCAAACTGACACATTTACTTTCAGTAAACATCTACTCAAAAACAAAATTTTATCAAGAGGGACGGATAGACAACTTGTATAAGGAACTACAACATTCTAAGCAATTTAATTTGAGCAGTGGTCCTGTCATTATTATTTTCATCGTACATTAACAACGTTTATTAAATCATTATTATAATAACGAACCCAAACACACTATTACCTTATGCACACTTTATGTGTAGGATCTGAAATGAATTTTGAATCAGTTGGAAACGTGAAAGTTATTTAAATGATCTTCAAAAACTGGCTAGGTTTCTGCTGTATTTAGGACTTTCAACGCTAAAATCCGAGTTTCGATACACGTGGTGGGCAGAGCACATACAGCCCATTGTGTAGCTTTGTGCTTAATTACAAATAAACAAATAATTCTGCTGTATTCCACTTTGACAACTTGAAAGTATTTATGTTACATAGTTTTACAGGTATCACGACATTTAGCTGCCGTCATTTGACTACCGACATATGATTGTCGGTACATTTTACTGCCGGTAAATAATTAAATAATTATGTTCTCAAAACGAAACATTTCTCAACACAGTGAACGACTTTTTTCTCAAAAATTACAGTGAACCAATAAACTATCTCACTAAACTTCATTAAAAATAAAAATTAATAATAAATAATTGAATAAGTTGCTGGGAGAAAAAGGCTATCACTGTACAGGAAATACGTACACTATTATTTATATTTGCACGGGTGCAAATTTTATGACGAAATTTTCGTGTTTAAGGTTTTTTAACGTGATAATGGTCGCTTTCATAATATTCCGATAATATAATTTCCATACATGGAGAAACTCTTATGTTGAAATTATTAAATGCTGCATTCCTTTGCTGGCAGTAAAACGCACCGGCAGTCATTTACTATGGCAGTAAAATATAGGCAGTCAAATGACCGCCACAGAACCAGTTTTAAACTATAGTTTCATTGTAGTTCTAACAATATGTGAAAGAGAAATACTGCGTGAAAAACGGTCTTATTACGTTGATAGGAGGATTATTTATTGAAACGCTCTCTAAGCAAGTGTGAGTCTGTCTGACAATATGATGGTTAAAACCTTTAAACTAAAGTTATACGAGTTGGATAGTGTTGTGGATTGCGCAAGTTATTACTTGGAGATTTTATATTGCTTTAAATCGGTTGAAAACGATTTTTTGAAAACGTTCAGATCTTACAGTGTACTTCAGTGTAACTATTATTCTTAATTTTACTTTAAAGGTCATACGTGGATATAATATTTCTTTAGTAGTTTGTGCTGATTCAAAATGAAATTGGCCTAATGTTGAAATAAATTTTAAACTTAAAGGCATTCTTACGCAAGTGAACCGGGAAGAGTATCTTAATGTCTACTAAAAGATTAGTACAAGTTCAATCCTCATGTATTATCATGGTGTTATTATAACCCGGATGTCAACTTCTGCACCGTTAACTAGCAGGTTGTCCGTCTAATGCCTCATTAACTGCCCCTTATATCCCTTCGCTGGATCTCACTCACCTCTTCTACTGCATATTTGATAGTTTATTACTTGTCAGTAGGTTTAATTTAACGATGTGCATAGAGAGTTTTCTGAAAGAGCTTAGAACTATATTATTTTGTACCTCCGATGTTATCAACAAAAATGGGTTGGATTAAACTGTCATTTTGGAAAGTTGCTGTTATTATTTTGGAACATGGTTAAAATGAATTGTAAGGTAATTTTTCTTCTTTAGCGAACTGACATTGTTGTCGAATTTTCATAACTCTAAATATTCACTTCACAGCTGCAAATGCTAAATAGACAAGGGTTTAAGTTCTAAAACGCTAGAATTTAAAGCTTTCGTCCCAAATACCAAAATCTAAACTAAAAGCCGTAAAATACTGATGAAGGCTTTCGCTCAGACTCGGCTAAAAAATAAGAAAAGAAAAAAGAAGACTATTGAACCATATACTGTTTGGTACTGTTAGTAACGTGTAATTTGCAGTACCATATACAAGAACCATATACTGTTTGGTACTGTTAGTAACGTGTAATTTACAATATCATATACAAGAACCATGTACTGTTTGGTACTGTTAATAATGTGTAATTTACTGTACCATATACAAGAATGAACCATATACTGTTTGGTACTGTTAGTAATGTGTAATTTACAGTACCATATACAAGCCAGGGTTACAAGAACCATATACTGTTTAGTACTGTTAGTAATGTGTAATTTACAGTATCATGTACAAGCCAGGGTAAACATAAAATATGAAGATTGTTTCTTTGTTTCAATGCAAATCACACAATGGACTACTGCGCTATGTCCACCGCGTGGAATAGATCTCCGAATTTTGCTGTTGTAAGTCCTGAAACTTACCGCTGACACACCTTTGGACAAAGATAGAGATAAGAAGCAAATTCATAACACATTAAAATTCGATGGAACAGAAATTTTAAAACAAGAATTTTCTTTTTGAGATTATAGCTGTTGCAGATATTCAATTGTTGCCACATTCATATCAACTGTATATTGTCAGTAACAGTTCAGGACACAGCAATAATCAGTAAGGTTAAATTATGGGTTATTGTTATCTTTTCAATGAGCGTCCATAACGTAGCTTGCAGAACAGTCAGTTTAATCAGAGAAAATTGTCACGTCCTAAAAATAAAACGTCGTTCTTCTAACATGGGATCAAAATGAGCTGGTGACAAATCTTTCCCAGCGACAAGAAGATCTTAATCAATGTTGAATCGATAACTGTGGCAAATCGATCAATTCCAATGTCGAGTTAATTAGTTCGAGCTCCTGAGCTGACTTTCAGTACATATGCTGGTTCTTAATGGATTAAAAGGTGTAAGTAGTAAGAAGAAGTGGAGAAGTCACAGAAACTTAGTTCTCGTAAATTTCTTTTCCTCTCAAACGAATCTTAAGGCTAGCTGTTAATGATTTCAAACATCAAACAAGTTGCTTACAAGATAACATAATTAAAAGGCTCCTTTTAAACACTGAACTTCAATTAGAAATACTCTTCTTGTCAAAAGAGTAAATCAACTTGTCTATGTAAAGAAAACAATTCTGGCAGCTTGAGCTAAATCAAATGTAACCCTGAACAACAGCGTACCTTATATAGATGTTTGACTATGTTGTTCGAAATGTTCAGTTTCCTGTTGCAACGCTACACTTGTCTAATTACGAGGCATTTAAAAAGATCCAGGCCCTAGAAGAAAGCGCAAAATGCAAGTTTTTTCTAAAGGATCGCATTGTAATTTTTGAAGCAGTTATTCAGATTATATGATAATGCTATCCCGAGTTTTACCTTGTGCTTAAACGTAAACAAATGCATAACCATTAACTGAAAATTACCTATTTTTTATCTCGCTAGAGCTCATTCTTTATATAAGTTCCGTTTTCTGCTCTCTTTCAAAAAATAGTTTTAGAAAACTACCATCATAAGTAAAATAGAAAGTTTACTCAGCAGTCAAATAAGATAAGAATAACTTTGCTCTATAGCATTCATAAGTATATAATTCATTCTATATGTATGCATACGGGGTGTGAAGTATTAAAAAAAAAGAGCATGCCGCTCTTCAAACTGAATATTTGTAATGTAAACTTAATAACTGCTACACACATTTGTTTATCCGTTTTGTTTACATAAATTCTTTATCAGTACATAAAATTTTATTAGTGCAATTTCTGAAACACGGAAAACATATTTTACGCTAATTCTAAAACTTTAAAAATATGAGCTTATAAGGTTCTAATTCTGAGACGTTTGTGTCTAAGGAATTAATTTCTTGTACATGTTATTGAAATATATAAAAACATAATACATTTCAGTGTATAATACTATGATCATTACTGTTTCAAATCATCAGGATAGATATCCATGCTAGTTACCTTATGGGGTATTCCTATTTCAGGAATATAATTTTATAATTTTATTCTGCTGAAGAATGTTTCCATTACTGTCAGAATGTATAAATATTTCACAAACAACACAATATGCAAGGATTGATCTAATTGATATGATATAAACGGATGGTATTGGTAGAAATGTTTCTATGTGAAGTATTAGTGAAAAGCTTTAATACCATAATACAAAGTTAATATAAGTATTCCTAATGATGTTTTTTATAATTGAATTCATTCACATTACTAATGTGCCTATATTGAGGTTATATAGCCCAAGATGCAATTACTAACAGATTACTTTGCTACACACACATGTACCTATTTCACATACAGTTTCTTCATAGTCAATTGCTCATATAAGAATAAATAAAATAATTTAATTTATAACATACATCTTCTTGTTTGTGTTTTCAAAATTAGAAACAACCCATCTAAATTATGAGTACGTTGTTATGCACAGAAAGTTTAATAAAACGTCTAATATAAACGACTCAGATAACATTTTATTAGCAAGAAACTAAACAGTACAAATAGTATAATAGTAAATATTTTAATTTTAGGTAACACTATGTTATTTTACCGCAATATTCCTGAAACTCTGGAATAATTACGATAATTTCAAATTATATAGATACCATAAAATTTAGCAAAAGTACGAAATTTATGAAAATTCATAAATTATTATTTTTTTACTCTTGTCTTAGGAAAACTAAAACCAGTTAGGCACAACGTTTTTGTATCCTAATATAAACATGATAAAACACGTCGATTAATAAAGCCAATATTATTGTGGTATTCTTGGGAAACGTTTATCATTCTAACTAACATGAAAATCAAGGTTTGGGATTTAGTTTATATTGTTCTCTCATTACTTATATGTAACTAAGTGTTCAACTTCTTTACAATAGCTGGTGGTCACACAAGACTTTCTCCACGTTGATTTGTCTGGTCAAAGTATGCAGAAGATTAGCGTTTGTGGTTCACTGAGCCAAGGTGAATAAATTCAGGGGTCACAGTGTCGAGAAAGAATCGTTTATTCTCACTGAAAGGTACAACGGAGGCTACATTGATTTGGAAGAATCCTTTATTTTTATTGAAGGGTACAACGGAGGCTACATTGATTTAGAAGAATCCTTTATTTTTACTGAAGGGTACAACGGAGGCTACATTGATTTGGAAGAATCCTTTATTCTCACTGAAGGGTACAACGGAAGCTGCATTGATTTGGAAGAATCCTTTATTCTCACTGAAGGGTACGAAGGAGGTTATGTGCTAGAGGACAACACACTGACTGTAGTTTTCACCGTTTTGGTTACAACAGGTTACAACCAAATGCATCAGCCTGGAGTTGTTGCCATTTTAACGAACGTTTCAGCTGTAACTTATTTAAACAATGACCAACACTATTTGCATAAATATCAGATCTTAGTGTATCAACAAATATAAACGGATAATCCTACTTGTACTGGATCAGTATTTATTTTCATAAGCCCTTTAACGTACGTTCTACGTTAAAGAGATATATTTATTAAGTCTATGTAGAGATAACCTTACGATTTATTGCTAATAGTTTAAAGTTTACTAAAATGACGGTAAACAATAAAGAGTAAAATATACAGTTGATTTTCTTATCTTTCCTGATGTCTTAGAATAAAAATGTATGTCTTTGGCTTTAAAGTTTAATTTAGACGCTTTTTTTATCCTTCAAGGCCTAGTTATTGTATACTCTCTATAATAACTAAAGAGTTAACAGGATATTGCAATATAAGAAGCTTAAAACTGCAATTGAAAACAATATAATCGCTGATTTGGTCATAACATCTCCATTATTATGTCATTTTATTGTCAAACTAAAAGTGTTACAGCATTTCATACGTTCATCACGATGTATTCAAAAATATCATTTCACTCATTTATTTTCATCCATGCTTCTACATTTTGATTGATGGGTATTTTCATCATTTTTAACTAATGGAAAAAGTGTGAATTAAAGGAATGCTTTGAAAAGCAAATCCCGAAGAAGTATTTAACATCTGAAACGAATGAGCCATATTGTCTATTTATTTACCTAACTGATAAGATAAAAGAAGCGAAAAGAAAAAATCTGAACCGTATTTGTGTTAAGATATTGAAACCGTATACTAACATTAGATCCTTTATTCTATATTCCTTACAAAATTCAGTTCCCTGTTATTGTATTGAAAAGAGGAAACCGTATACTTATGTTAAATCCTTTTTTCTGTTCTCATTACAAAATTCAGTTCCTATCATTGTATTGAAAGGAGGAAACCGTATACTTACATTAGATCCTTTATTCTATTCTCATTACAAAATTCAGTTCCCTATCATTGTATTGAAAGGAGCTGGTGCTGAGTTTAGTACAAAAGACAACCATTTTTTTATAACATAGCCAGCCGTTGGATTTATAGTCTTCGTGCCCATCAAGCCTATGCTTTTTTGCTGACATTAAAATTCCTTCTAGACTACATTCTTCAACAAGGTGCTGAGTCATTGAATATAACGTGAAAATTTTGTTTAAGCCTTATATGTAATGCATATTTGATAGCAAATGCATTACGCTCTATCTCGGGATTTGTTTAATTATATTATAAGACATACATATATAAATAAAACGTAATCCAAAATCTTTGATAAGAAGGGGAGTTTTGATTTTATGTAGTTTAATGTTTTAACGAGGTCCACATAAAAAATAAATAAAAAAGATGAGTGCCCTTAGCTAGGAAGAATATAACTGCTATCTAAGGTATAAATAAAAAGGTCTGCTGAATACTATATTTAATGGAAGAAAAATGGGTTATGAGAGGCATAAAACCCGTACATCTAGACAATTCAGTAATGATAGACACTGATATGACTTTCTAGTACAACATAATATTATTAATATATATAAAGCGTTTAATTGGACATATTAATTTTAACTTAAATACACTGTTCAAAGCAATTGAATAATAATAGGAAATTATTATATTATACCCACTATAAGGTCAAAAATATGTCATAAAATAAAGTCGGAAATTATTATATTATACCCACTATAAAGTCAAAAATATGTCATAAAATAATATCGGAAATTATTATATGATACCCACTATAAGGTCAAAAATATGTCATAAAATAAAGTCGGAAATTATTATATTATACCTACTATATGATCAAAAATATGTCATAAAATAAAGTCCGTCTCCCTTAAGTTAAGCCAATCATGGTTAGTGTGCTGGACTGTGGCTCTGAATGTTTCTCATTTGCGCGTGCGCTCCGCATTTTCGGCTTTAGATTCATTATAATCTGCACTATTCGGTCAGACAAGAGTATTCCAAAAATTGGCTGTGGGTGCTGTTGCTTAAATGTCTTCCCAGTCATTTCAAAACTGGGGACGTCTAGAACAGATAACTCTTAAGTGACTATGATTAAACGTCTTAAAACACACAAGTACACATTGTTAATTTCATTTTTAGGGAAATTATGCATCAATTACGTGACCTGAAATATCAATTATTGTTCATTAAGATTATGATACATACATAACAGTTTTGTTTAGATTGTCACTTTGATGTGAATCCCAAAGATCTATATGTTTCTCTTCGTGGACAGCCAGCGGACGAATAGAAGCCAGTCAGTTATAGTATGTTGTTGCGTATTGGCTACACGGATAACTAAGTGTTCCTTCATAATGTAGAATCACTTCAAAAGATACAGTTGGTCGAACACCTGGATGAGGCGCGTCATCAGCAACATAAACATATGGGCTAAAATTTATTGAGGCTGAATCTGGACGTCAATACAAAGAAATTTTACAAGGCCAGTTATTATGTCGAAAGAAAAATATGATTTATTTCATTCGTAGCAAAGTAGAAAAGCCTAACTGCAAATTAGCGAAAAATACGGCAGCAATATTAAGTTTTAATTGTTGTTTAAGACTCATAGTGTAGGTAAATTAATATGTAGAATCGAAAAGTCCGTTTATAATTCTACACACTCTATTTTACTCTTAAGTCACATTTCACACAGTGTAGCCAGATAACGAATGCAAACGTATTTGGTGAATATCTGAAGCGTGACGCAGTAGTGGAAGCATGGCGTGAGCAAGAATAAACAACAGTAGATATAACGACCTCTACTTCACTAAATTAATTACGTTAAACGTTCAATATATTAAAGCAATTTATGGAAATCAGTAAACATTAACATTAATTGTAGTGGGATACTTTCAACGTGAGTCGGGTTTGACATCGCTTCAGGCACTTACAATACAACTTTAAGCATTCACATATGTTTAAACACATTTTGATTGTGACAATATTTTTTCAACCTTATAAATTCGTTTTATAACTGTGGAAATAATAACATTTTGGAGAGTTACTTGTTATTAAGGTAATTAGGGCGCTCAACTCACAATTTGGGGTTGTGAGTTTGAATCCCTTCACCAATCATGCTCGGTGGTGTTATAATGTAACGATTAATCTCACTTTTTTATTGGTGAAAGAGTAGCCCAAGAGTTGGGAGGGGAGCGTAGTGTTGACTGATTTCCTTCTCTCTAGTCTATCACTTTTAAATGATAGATGGCTAATAGAGATAGCCCTGGAGTAGCTAAGCGCAAAATTCCAAAACAAAAACTAATTATTATCTATAATATTTTTCTCCTTATTGAAGATGGCATGGCCAGGTGGTTAAGGCACTCGACTCGCAATCTGAGGGTCGCAGGTTCGAATCCCTGTCACACCAAACACTCTCGCCCTTTCAGCCGTGGGGGCGTTATAATGTTACGGTCAATCCCACTATTCGTTGGTAAAAGAGTTGGCGGTGGGTGGTGATGACTAGCTGCCTTCCCTCTAGTCTTACACTGCTAAATTAGGGACGGCTAGCGCAGATAGCCCTTGTGTAACTTTGCGCGAAATTCAAAAAACAAACAAACAAACAATCCTTATTGAAGAAACTTTGGATAAGACATCAAGGGATCAGTAGCATTAGCAAATATACGCTTTATCTTTGGTTGTAATGGATAATATAATTACTCTCTATCGGTCGTATGTTACCTATTTAGATCAAAACTAAAACTCAATTCTGCAATAGTTGTTTTTCCTTGCCGTGCCTTCAAATTTCAATTTAAAGTAGTACAAGTGGACGAGAATATTGACCCATCATACAGCTGGGTAGACTGGAATAAGTGGGGTAGAGTGTCTTGCTCAACGACACAACAGCATGACGCGATGTAGCCTCGAACTCACACCCATCCGACTATACGTCCAAAGCGGGAAACCATTAAACATCACTACCCTTAAATTCGATGACGAGGAACTCACTTTGAGACTAATAATGGATGGAGACGGCTTGAATGGGTAATGAA
>NW_013665729.1:126724-128396 GCF_000517525.1 Limulus polyphemus | reverse complement strand
ACTTTAATATAAGTTTAACACAACAGCAAATGTACAACGATTCGATAAGGTTTTGTCATCATTTTCTGTTGTGTTAAACTTATATTAAAGTTTTTCTTCATCACCCATTCAAGCCATTTCCAACCATTATTATCGCTACCCTCAATTCTTTACTGGGTGTAGTTTGTTAAATATACCTTTCTTACGTTTTTAGTTATAAAGATTAGAATGTATTATTTCATCAGTTGAGTATCCTCACTGCTAACGATATTCTTGGCCGCAAACCCAATAAAATCTCACGATGCTCAGCCATGTTAGGGGAGTTAGTTACATCTAAATCCAAATACTAAGCTAACAATGAAAATTGGTCTCTATAATAAAATAATGAAACATTAAATCTAATAAAACTATGTATACTCAGCATTATAGCCAACAGGTTCATGAAAGTAACATTAAAGAAAGAACAGAGGCACAAAAGCACTGGTTCTCATACGTAGGAGTCATAGGTAAATGAATATATTATTCTATAAACAGTAGTTGGACTGAATTAATTGAAACTGTATATATGATTTGTAATATCTCTTTTTGTGATGAAATATTTCGTTTGTCTTTAATAATTTTAACAAAATATTCCAAAACAAATCTAAGTTTCAATATATATACGTCTTTATACGCAATTACTAGAACAATATAACTTTATTTCCGACTGTAGCTTTTCCAACGAGCCATTACTTATGGTTGCATATACAAATTTCAAATGAAAATTACTTATTGTCCTGCAATGATAAACGTTAAGAGAAATATTTTGTAAAAATGGATCATCTTGGTATGCACAACACTGATATAAGAAATAGGACAAAGAACTAGTTGTACGTAATGCAGGAGCTTCAAACGAGCATGAAAGTATCAAATAAATCATAAAATAGCCTTACTTTCAGTTGAAACCCTCACATTCAACTTGTATCCAAAGTAGCGTGTTCTATAATACATGTCAAACTCAATCTATTGTCACCAAAATACAAATGATGAAAGCACATCAATATCATTTTTATTCTTAGATATTATAATTCTCAAATAGAAAAGCAAACTAAAAATAGAGCCTATCTGTATTATGATAACTATCATCAATAACTAAAGCAGACAATACCATGTTAGAGGAGGCTTATTGTGTTCTGAAAGCGTCAATCCAGTTTATTCCTTAGCTTGTCTTTCATCAGTCATTATAACGAACTCGCAAAAAGGACCACCTCTCAGACGCTTTGAGTGGGAAAGGACAAAGAAAGAGACTCGAGTCCAATTATGGCTATGAAACATATCCAAACATCTCGTACGCAATGGATAAATATGAGCAAAAAAGATAAGCTGTGTTCAAACTTTCATGATGTGATAACTTCATAAACAAAAATAAAAAACTCAATAAAATAGAAGTTTCCTGATGAACTTGAATACTTATATTGTCAGAACTAACTCATTAATCCTCAGTAAGTTTATAAAGTGTTTCCAATAAATTATATACAATAAAATAATGAACGATACGAACAGTAAAACATATTTCTTTTTTACAAGGGATATTGTTAAAAATACTGTTAAAACTCTTAAGGTGTTTGTGCTTTAAAAATAATAGCCATGTTATACACCAAAATTCATAATTTAACGATCTTTTAGTCGTTCATACAAGCTTGAGATTTACTAT
>NW_013665729.1:116324-126714 GCF_000517525.1 Limulus polyphemus | reverse complement strand
CTTTAAAAATTAACTAGCCATGTTATACTAACCAAAATTACTAATTAATTTTAACGTATTCTTTTAGTCGTTACATACAAGACTTGAGTATTTACTATATAATATATATATATATACTGCATCAACCTTATGCAATAATAGGATCCGGCCATTATTTCTCATATTGTACACATCAGATTTTGTTTATGTAAATATCTATTATATTCGACCAAAAGATAGGTTCTTCTAGCCATTGATGAGGGCTGAGCCTGATCTACTAGCTAGCGTGCCGAATAGTGGATTCGATGGTTCATGATTCACGTCCTATTTCCGCAAATATGTTCCCTGAACTTTGGGACCGTGGGTGTGAAAGACTGACAAATCCCATTATTCAAAAAGTTCCAGCTTTAGTTTATCAGTTCAAAGATATAAACGACTAGTGCAGATGTCCTTGTATAGTTTTGAATGAAAGTTCAAAAATAAAGAAATAACCAGAACTTCCAAATCTATTTAGTTTACATTACATTACTGCTAAATTAGAGATGGCTAGCGCAGATAGCCCCCGTGTAGCTGAAAGAGCGAGCATGTTTGGTGGGACAGGGATTCAAACCCATTACCCTCAGATTGCGAGTCGAGCGTCCTAATCACCTAGCCAGACCGGGCCTACTAAAGGGGAAACTTTCTGCAACAAATATTATCATTTTTGCACAGATATCCATCTTTTCGGTAGTTCGCATAATAATTATTTCGTAAATAGATCACATAAACAGAAATCGTCAACAGAAATTACAATTTTACAAAAATATAGAATCAATTACAACATATTATGCTCTTTCTTTCTCTTCATGTCATTTACTTTAAAGTCACGTTATTTCTTTGTTGATAATAGAAATCAGATGTATAAAATCATGTAACATGTCTAAGAAATTCGAAAAATCACTATCACAAACTTCAAGATTATTCACCTGTTCTGTACGAAAACTGACGTCAGCAAAAAACATTCTTACATATGTTACATGTTTGGCAATTTATTAGATATAAAGTTAAAACTTTATGCCTTGCAGCGTAAGAAAAAAATGTTTTGGTCGTAACTAGATATAAAACTACGTTTTTAATACAAAAGATGCTAAGTCTATGCATCCATCGTTTTACTGAGTTGATTTCGAAAGAAAACAAATTCAAAAGTAAATCATATAATGTAATTATCTATCAATCGATAAAGTTTGATATGTGTGTGTATGCTTTTCATCCACAATAATCGAAGTGCAAAATATTTGGAATGTATCTCTTATGAAATTTATCAACCGTGTTTTTGAACCAGTATATTTTATTCCATACATTATAAAGCCATAACATTTCCTCTATCATAAACTTAAAATAAGGTCTAAGCCTAAAGAGAAGACAATTTGAAAGCAATTATTAAAAGTTGCTGAATGCTGAAAGTCAGATCTATGATACTCGAGCACAAACATATGCAAGTCTGATTAAAAAAAAAGTCGGCTTTCATTCAAATTCCTGAAAAAACATAACAATAACTCAAGTTACTTAGCAATCAATAAGTGATAACAAAGTGAAACTAAAGCATAAACAAGCTAGTCTAAATTTATGATTCTGTATAAACGCTGACTGTCTACTTTATTACGAACTCAATCTACTATTACTTTAGAAAACATTTCATCTTCATAATAGCCTCGATGCAACGTAGTGTGTACGCCAGTAGATGCTAGATAATGTGTTTTTCAGTAGATGATTCTACTGGAAAATGTTACGTTCAAGTTCGTATCAAACGATGTTCAATCAGATTGAGATTCTGTAGTATTCTGGCTAAGAAATATGTCTGAAATCGCTATCATGCTCTTCGAACCAATTCATACGATATGAGTGCGGTGAAATGTTCGTTAACGTATTGCAAGAGTTCCTGACCATTATGGTAAAAATGCAGCATTTTGTGGTGACATAGATGGACAGTAATGCTAAATTTATGTCTGAATGCTATTCTACTTTTTAAGCCAATCAAAAGATCCAATTATTGCTGCGAAAGTGTTCCTAATATTAATAAACCTCCTTCAGAAGACTCAAATATATCACGTGGCTTCCTAATATATGCTTCTCCCATACATATAACTTTTAAGACCAAGTCACTCATTTCCAATCAATAATTTTCGACAATTTACCTTCGAAGTATTACGGAAGTTGTGCTTTCATGTTGATATCTGAGATAAGCAATTTTTAATCTATTGTTGTACACAATTTAAATATTTGTGTTGTCCTTCAATGGTACAGTTAGAGATAAAGATATCCTGGCCAGTGTTGAAAGAATCGGTCAATTACAACGCATTCTGATACCTGTTGTACTTTTCAGGGCTGTGCAATAGACTTTTCTCCCAGATTGTCATAATCAGTTCTCAATCACAGTTTGTTTTTTTTTGCGATAAAAGCATTTCCTTCCGATAGTTCCTACTTAGAGATTCTGATAACAGATGTATTTGAACAGTCGATAAATAAACAGAATATTTTATAACAGCCCTTCTGCGCTTTTATTAGACGAACATCTACTGTCACATTTCTTTCAAATTAGAAGAGATCTTTCCATTTACTCGTTGCCTTTCAAGTTTCAGACCAGCCTTGATACGTCAGCATCTCTGCTTCTAGTAGAGGGCTCAAGTAAGTATCTGTAATATCACATGATAAGATTATTTTGCATATCTAAACAAGTGCAGTCCTTTAGAAATCAATGTACGGTGTCCTGATAAAGACGTTAATGTATTGTATTAATTGGCTAGAATAAATATTACTTATACTGATGTTACAACTATATATCTTCAGCGATTTTCATCTAGTTTTATTACTCATCTAGAATTATTTTTTTTTTGCACAAGAGCTTTTTATAGTAGTAATTTGTTGAGTAGATAAACTATATTAACTGTCTCAACTTAAACCTCAAAGATTTTCGAAACTTACAGCCATAGTTTATAATTATTCTTTTATATACCTTATGCATATAAATAAGGCTCGTAAAACCAGCATTTCATCTACTATTTATAAAATGAAACGATGTTTTATAGTTAAGATAAAAATATATAAAAGCTAAATTCCATGTTTGGAAACATATCTCTAAATATTTATATCTTTCATCGAAATATTCTAAAGAAGATTATCTTGATAACTGAGAGAACGGAAATAAGGTTTATCTTGTTATCGAAGAGCTAAAACTTCATTTGTCCGGTTCTCCAAATCTAGCGATTTTAATTTTTTACCTACGGTTAATTCTATAACATTACGTCAAGTTTCATAGAATTTGATTCATGCAGCAAGAATCATTAAGATAAAAAACAGTTAACAAAAGGCAAACTCTTGACCCCTAATTATCATCATTTGAATATAGAAGCAGCTAGGCGCTCAGAATGTATAGTCCAATAATTTTGTGTAAGTCTTGTATAGTTAGAATTGATCATAAAGTGAAACAACAAACTCGACAAATTATTAATAGTTTCTGATGAGAATTAAGCTAGATTCCCAAGGGCAACACACATGGATTGCTTGAAATTCATCATTTAATTACTTTATCGTAATCCCAGTCTGTACAATTGCGCATCGTGAGTACGTTGTGAGAGTTCAGTTTTAAGCGTACATACTTATTAAAAGATAATGGTAAATAGTATTTTACTCAGAAGACAAACCTGGTGTTGTTATTTCCAAATACAAGTTTTTTTTTTGCATTATTTGATATACATTGCGATTTTTCGAAGCTACATATGTAACGAATAATAGAAGATGGCGACTTTCTAAACATTATGATATATTTGTGGTATTTATTAGCCCGATATTTTATAGAAGTATGACAAAATTTCCTAATTTTTTATTCAATTCCATGAGGGTTTTGTTTTATCTATCTTTTTTTTTGTTCAATTCATAAACAGACCTATATATATGTATATATATATATATATATAAGTCTTGGAGGTAGGCATATATCAAGGAATTGAAACATACCATGTTAGCGCACAAAATATTTTATCAAAAAGTTTTGTGGAAACTATTTTTATGAAATGCAATAGTCATAAAAAACAAGGCGTAAGAAAATGATAATTATAACATACACTGTTTCAATAATAAACATTGAGCCTAGTGACGAAATTATGACGAAAATATAACGAAATTAGTGGCTATCATTTTGTAAATAAATAAATAATTATACATATATATTTAAGATAAATGTCATGTTGAGTAAAAATAAAACTACCTTATCATAATTAAATTCCGAAACTTCATTTTTATTGTAGCATTAGATCCAATCACCAGAAAAACCTTTATAAGCTTGCGCAATAGACACGCTCAACAGGAACGCCCAAACAACCACCTGTCACTTTAAGTAAAATCTGACATTAATTAACCAAACGATTTTATCCAATACGCTGTCTGGCACAATTCCCTCGCAGTGTGCTTATTAATTTCTACGATATGAGCTGCAACAGAATCAAAGCATACTTGTAATTACTGTATATGTATTACTGTACAATAGAATAGGCCCTACTTGCAAACGATTTAATAATTGCTAATATTCCTCTACATATGTGTATGAACGTTTTTGGTTTAATAAACCGAATATTTTATGGTTTACACTTCTCTGCACTGGTAATCTTCTTTATATACACATTATATATTATGTTCTCCAAACGAATAAACATATGTAGCATCTTGTTTTTTGTTTTTGTTTTGAATTTCGCGCAAAGCTACACGAGGGCTATCTGCGCTAGCCGTCCCTTCTTTAGCAGTGTAAGACTAGAGGGAAGGCAGCTAGTCATCACCACCCACCGCCAACTCTTGGGCTACTCTTTTACCAACGAACAGTGGGACTGACCGTCACATTATAACACCCCACGGCTAAAAGGGCGAGTATGTTTGGTGTGACGGGGATTCGAACCCGCGACCTTCAGATTGCGAGTCGAGCACCCCAACCACCTGGCCATGGTAGCATCTTGTGAGAATAAAATTCAACAATCTTATATTTCAAAGACATACTATGTAATTCAATGTTATTCTCACAATAACACTAGTAAAATTTTAAAATATGTAATATCTAAACTGTTTCCAACTTGTGTACTGATGAGTGAGCGGTACGTTTACGTATGTACAACGCTAAAATTCGTGGTTCGAATCCCCTCGATGGATAGATTGTAGATAACCCATTGAGTAGCTTTGCATGAAGAAAGCAATAACAACAAATATGTTAGAAGAAGTTTGTTAGAGGAAATTATAAACCAATGCATATGAGCTTTAATTTATACAAATAATAAAAAATATTTTGTAAATGGAAAATGATGTAGGGGATTACAATGCCAAAGAGAACGCAAGCAAGAATATATGGAAGATACAGCTATACATAGATCATTCCTACATGATTTTCAATATTAAAATTTAATGTTATTGTAAAATGCATGAATAAAAAATGGTTACGAGGACGGTCAATTCGACCGACCTCGTAGCGATAGTATGTAATATTCAAGACATGTATTGACTCAACTTGCTTGTCCTTGTATAAGTCCTAGGCTCTTAGTTACACAACATGGATGCCTACCCTGACATGACAAACTGTATACCAACAGTCAGAAATATATATAACTTCCAATTGTAGTAATATTAAAATCAAGTACGTATTTTACAGTGTAACATTAAATTTTATAATTGAAAGTCATGTAGAGATGATCTATGTATAGCTAGCTGTATCATCCCTATATTCTTGCTTCCATATTTTTTTGCAACTGCAATCTCTACATCATTTTACAATTACAAAATGTTTTTTTTTCTTCTTTTGTGATGGCTTTCTCCTGACTGAAAGAAAGCGTATTCGATGAATGTGTGTAATAAAACTTAATATTATGTATATTGATTATCTTTACTCCTTCACTTCATACATAATATAGGTACTTGCTCCTTAAGAACACCGACTGTATAGTGTACAAAGTATTGAGTATTCTATATGTTTCAGTTTTCTAAATTCATCTATTAATTTCTGGTAATTCCTGTTTCACCCTATACTTAACCTTCTTAAAGGAACAACAAATTTCTGTAAAAAAGCTAACTTCAAGGGGTAATGATAACATTGTTTAAATTATAATTATTATTTTTAAATTAGTGATAGTTATTGGGACTAAGCGATGACATCTTGCACTGCCAAAAAACCACAGAGTGGATTTAGGTTTAAACTGACGCCAGTGATAAAGCTGTTGTAAAGTTATCCTGACTGAAACAACAAGAAGAAAGATGAACAATTTGGTAACTTGGTCACTTTCTGGTTTGGTATCTTAGTGATGGTTTCTTGCCTTGTTTTGGGGCTTATTGGGTTGAGGAACAAATGAAAGTTTGTAGCAATCATCTTTTAAAGTGAGCCTCTCTGTCGTTGTTGATTTTTAGCTTGTATATTTGTATTATGCCTATTGAGTATCTTAGCCATTCCTATACATAGAGTCTACAGAGTCTATGATAATTCAAACATATGATGGATTTAAAGACTCCTCAGCATAAGAATAATTCTAAAGGGAAGGTTATATTTGTGGAAGCAGGAGAAGTATAATGGGTACTCATGTAAATAATTTCTCTGGTATCAAGTAAATCTTAACAATATGTTTTAGACTAAACTCACCAGTTACAATTACTGTAGACAAAACAATGAGCGTTTAATAAAAGGGTATTTTCAACCTATTGAAACATTAGTTTATAGCAAATATATGTTTTACAAATTAATTCCAATTTTACTTTGTTAAAAGAAGAAAGAAAAAACTATTATTTTGCATTATTAGATGACAAAACCTATATAAAACATATGACAAAACATACATAATAATACTGTTCAATAAATTACACAAAGTCGAATATGGAACGGCCAATTTAGCTCATTTGATTGAATCTTTCTCTTTTTCATATCAATAACGCATACATTAAAAAATATAAGAAAGTGTCTTACGCACATTTTGACTTGTGTAAATTAATATGAAACTTATAGTTACTAAGAATTAGTGGTTCGAAATTACTTATGTAGAAATCCTCGAAAGTTCTATTAATTGTGAATGGTATAGACACTTAACTCCATTAAAAAATATCTTAAAAGTCATAAAATTCAAACACTTTCATTTTACCTATCTACATTTCGGTGCTATAGAATTGATTGAGAAGGTTTCAGATTATCTATTCATCATTGGATAACGTGAAAGACCTTAACACAGTATCTACTCTTTTACAAAATATTTTAATACAATCACACTTATGTCACTTGTTATAAAACTATCCATATGTTAACCTCGACAGTTAACCTCGCTACAGATCTTTTTCGGAAGTTCTAAATTGATATTTTATTGTCTCGTTCGTAAAAACTAATGTTTGCTTTTGCAAGTTGAAAATGAATTGCATACTTATTTATTTTTCACAGAATATACAAAATAGATACATGGTCAGCGTAAATCTAATTTTTAATGTCAGGACATGTATAAAAGTAACACACTGGTATTATTTAATTGTGAAGAATTCAAATTCCTGTATATGTTTGGATGAGTATGTTGTTTTTAATAACCGTTATTCGGTTCAAAGAGCAAGACAAACCCACCGTGATGACGTATGTTTGTGATTGGTTGCCTTACTCCTGATCATTTGTTTAAAATATGTTGTAAAATAATTGAATAAATTCGTCTAAGTGATTTGAAAGTTCAGTTATCATCTATATTCCTGTACTCATCAAGCATGAGTCCAGCAGGTCCAATATGTTACAATTTCCACAACTAAGTGGATTTTACAAGTAGGTCAGCGATGCTTTTCAGAGCTTATGTAAGGATTTACGTTTTAACAACTACAGCTTAATGACATATATTCTATGCTGGTGTTTTAGATTAACTTATAGAGAAGATATAATATTTAATTGCTATTTTTCGTTTTTCTATTTTACGCACTCTTCTGGAGTATTTTGGTTTTGACGAATATTACATCTTCAACTTTGGCTATTGTCGACGAAAAAGGAAGTAAACATTTTTCTAAAATAGGATGTTAACTTTTTAAAAATTTAATCGAGCAAAATATATTGTATATAGTAACACTATTCGTGTTTAATCGCAAAATACAATAACACTGATCTGTAAGGCTAGAATGTGGGGTGGGAAACTTGGAAAATAAAAATTAATAATTAAAACTCTACAGTATAAAATTTTAATAAAGCAAACTGGAATGGTTTGACTAATGTTTTTGCATATATATGTTTTTTTGCCTAAAGAATTAGAAAATCGCACAAAAAACACGTTTCACTTTAAAACTATTTTCTGGAGTAAGAAGCAGAAGTGAAGAACATACAAATATTATTTTTGAAAATACTCAAACTTCAATTTCTTTATACACAGAAATAAAATTGAGTCAGGTGATGCAACTTTAGGGCACGAGGAAAAAAAGATTGTAAAATTAAAAGTCACCATGACTGTTAACAATAATTTTATATAGCGTCGTATATTTATTCATTTTTGAATTATACTAAACTGGAAACTATGTAAACAATTTAAGGATATTAAAAAAGTGTATCTATTGTTCACATGCCTCATAATCATTTTGACAAAATGAGTCACCTATTACAAATATATTTCTTTATGTTTTTTTATAACGGTCATTATAGAATTGTATATTGATTTATATATGCTATACATTTATAGTAATTATTATATTTAGTTTCTGATTTTCGTTGTGTTAGAAATGATAATCATTTTATTATTACAATATTTTATGTAATGTCAGATACTTTGAAGAATATAAATATAGGCTTATTATTGAATAAAATCTGAAAGATAGATTCACACATAACACTGTCGAGCCTTGCCCGGAAGTTATTTATTTATTTTTTATTATTTTTTTTAGAAGTAGCAGCCGAAGATTTACTAACATCTACTTCGTGTACATGCTTAAGAACGCGGTACTGTTTTTCGTCAAAATCCATTCCCGTGTAGCTGGCGACCTCCTACTGCGCTCATGCTCTGTCTCTAGCGTATATCCGTCGCTGAAAACCTGCATGTGCAAGAGCAACGGGTGTCTTCACGAATAAAAAGCACGTGAGCTAGCATCAAGGACGGTTTCCATGTGTCTTTCATGATTTATTACAGCACGCGTAGAAAATGGTGTTGAATTTTAATTCTTGCCATAGAAACACAAATACAGCCATCCATTGATGTTTTTGTTTGGTTGTTGGGGTAGGGAGGGAATACATCTAACGGCTAATATTTCTGCCAACATGTAAAAACTGTAAAATTATTCAACTAACTTAAGCTTTACTGAGATGCGAAGAGTATTTTAGGTAATTTATTTATTACTCTTCTTGAGAGAGTTGAGTACATTATGTAAGAACGATTTTCTCTATATATATAAAGCAACATTTCACAATATAACGTATAATTCATAATGGAATGTATGATATTGTTTCTCGTTGTGCAGAGAGTGTGATGTCACCAAGAATTGATCGATTTTGGGAAGAGTTATTCTACTGCCCTTTCTGGCGCAAAATATTCATACGCTCAGATCATAAAAATGTTTTCAAATCGAAAATATAGAATTTCTAGAACGGGTATATATATCCCTTGTACTTAATAACATTGTAAAACAAAATAACATGGATCAACGTGAGGCTTTAGAGCCTGTAATAAGTCTCACTTTATCTGTGGTAAGAAAAGTGCGGCATCTAGTAACAGATGAGAAACACAAAGGAACGTGGTAAAAATCATCCACGTGCACTAGGCAACAAAACGCAGTATAATCCCGAAAGATCTCCGCCTGGAAATGAGACTAACAGGGTGTGGGTTCACCAAGATAAGGCTTCTAGTCATATCTCGAACAGCTGGAGAATGAAACTGAATTGCACTCTATTCAATACGAAGACATACATACTTATCAAGACACTGGACCCAGCACCTATGTTGTTTTGTGTGATGGAACTGTTGAAATGGGTGCTGGAAAAACGTCGTTTTCGCATACTAGATTTATTATGGAGAGCCGCAGGAAGGAGAGGTGTACTTTGGACATGGCAACCTTACATTGGATCCCTGTGCAAATGAATCTACTAAGCAGGGCTATTGACAAGATAAACAGTCGTCAGATAGAGCATAGCGAGACGTGGAAACATGGACCGTAACGGCATGGCGAGGCTCCAAAATTGTTTTAATATAATGTAATAAACATTTGTGAACTTACTTTGATCAATATATCAAAATTATATTGGATGTAGGTAGGTCACAGTTAAAAAATACGATTGTCGTGTCAAGGACGTTCTCTTTGCATCACATCATAGTTCAGCAGCCAAGACAGTTATACAGGCTAGCAACTACTTCAGGATGATCAACTGCTATATTATAGCATATATTAGTTGTTCATACTATACAGTTGATCATCCTGA
>NW_013665729.1:94753-115324 GCF_000517525.1 Limulus polyphemus | reverse complement strand
ATTAGTTGTTCATACTATACAGTTGATCATCCTGAAGTAGTTGCTAGCCTGTATAACTGTCTTGGCTGCTGAACTATGATGTGATGCAAAGAGAACGTCCTTGTATAGTATAATGAAATATAATAGATTTCAACAATAATTTTACCTGCGTATAATTGACGAAAAAATTATGTGACTGATGTAAGAGTTGTTTCTCTGTTTATTTGTGTAGAACGTTTTTATATTTAAATGTGAATATACACATTTGCACATGCAAAATAAATAAATTAAAAATTCAAATCTAGTTGAACACAGACGAAGAAACATATATAAAGAAAGCATTTTTTAATTAATCCAAGGCCTCGTTTCATTTAGAACTAATTTAAAAACATTCTTTAGCTGTTTACTTCATCCTTCTGTCCTAACAATTACAACAAAATATTCACGAGCTTGGAGGTGGTATCCATCTGCTTATCTCTACATCTGTTTATCTGTATACGAGAGACTTTCTGATCAGAAACTGTTAATACGGTTTGAGCAGAACAATGTAACAGTAAATTATACATCAACTGTGATGAATCTCAACAGTGGATTAAGTGATAAACGTCTTACATGCTTTGTTTCGTTTTGGAAATATAAGTCTACAGTCGAGTTGCCTACTCATGATCTTTATATCATTTTAGATCCTTATGGATTTATTTGTCGGCCATCTGTGCTGTAATCACAAATTTATAAATCGACTAGAAAAAGCAACAAAGTTGATATGAGCGTATAATATCGCAATGAAATTTTACATAATCCCACAGATTTTAAAACAATTGTGATTTCTAACTCGTTAAGAAATAACAATTACGTCTTAATTACTTTTCTCTTTAAGTGCGAAAAAATTGCTAAGAAACTTAAGAACAAATATTTTAATAACTGTTTCTTCGGATCTTTAAATTGGCGGCATATTATCAGCTGTTTGCGTCAAACTAAAGCTGGAAACTTCACTATAAAAGCCAAAGACGTCAGCTGAGACATTATGGGAATGAAAAAGAAGGCTTAATATTAAAAAAACTTAGAAGTCGCATTTTAAATATATTAAACATTACTGATAGAAGAACGACATAAGTTACTGTATTGGTATAACGTCTTATAACATTAATAATATGTACAAGCATGCTTACTTATTGTACTTCTGTTTCCGCACATGCAATATTTTCAAAGTAAAATAGTTATTGTAAGACACGAGCATTAAATTCAGCCAAAGGAACTCTTTCTCGTGACCTTGGAACAGAACCAAAAACCATGTTATGAACAACAAGGTATCAGAATTTAGCTGCATAGGCACAATACATTAGATGGCTTCCATGGATGCAGTGGTTACGCAGACGTATCGAAAGACAGCCATTATACCAAGATAAGTTCCCTACTGAAATCTAGGACAAGACAGCCATTTGTAATCGTCTGAAGACATCATTGAGTTTAGGGTAGAAAGATGACAGATGCCCAACCCCCCTCGGGCGTAAGTGCCATCTCCGGATGTAGTCCATTCCCTCAGGAAACCGCTCAATTCATGCACACAGTAGACCTTGAAACTAGACGGAACGAAGACAACTGTGAGGATAGTGTATGACCCATCTAAAACACTATTTACTTTTTACATAAAAACTCAAGTAAACTTTACTGATAAAGGTTGTGAGGGGGAGGAGTAAAAACATAAAACATTGTGTGTAAACTAAAACAAATAAAATAACTAGAGATTGTAAACACCTTCCAGACACATAGTAATGTTTGTAATTCTTCATATCGTGCAGCTCGACTGTCAATTCAACTTTTATGCCTTACAACATCTACATATATTTCCAAAATGCAATGTTATAATGCTTACAAGGCATTTACTTGAACAGAAGTTACCCAAAGTCTTCTCACAAGAAAGACACTGAGACTCACAACTGTAACTTTTATCATTGAATTAGTACCCCCTTGGTGGTTCAGCGGTGATATTTAGGGCCTTTGACACTAAAACTTAGAATTCGATCCCTGTGGTGGGGAGAGCACATATAACCATTGTACGATTTCAAGATTACCAAGAAACAAATATTTTTTTAATTATGTCAACCAAAGCTAATCAGTGATTTGTATCTCAATTCTTCTGTTTACTCCAAGATATCGTAAAGATAAAATGAATATTAAATGAGATATGAATCACAATGGTACTGAAAAGACCAATTATAGAGCCTAGCCTACCGCAAAGTGGATTCAAATAATAATGAAATAATAATAAAAAAGCAGTTAACTGCGTATTATCACTACTTGAACCACAGAATTAGAAAATAATATATTTTACACATTGAATAACCATACAAAAACGAACACATTCACATCATATATAAAAGGTTATGTTCTCTGTTTATGTGTTTTTGCTATAGCTAAACGTACAGTAAAAGTACTCCAAAACATAATAT
This sequence comes from Limulus polyphemus, assembly GCF_000517525.1. Lineage (NCBI taxonomy): Eukaryota > Metazoa > Arthropoda > Merostomata > Xiphosura > Limulidae > Limulus > Limulus polyphemus. Next base: position 112,895 of record NW_013665729.1, on the reverse strand, counting down.
CAAAATAATAACTCTATATCCAAGTTTCATTATAAAAACAACAACAACAACAACAAAATCAAACGGATATCGCGCAGTTATGGTTATTTCCGCGTCTGAAACAATGGATTAGAAGTTTAGAGATTGAAAAGCCAAAATGTATATGGAAGAAAACCACTTTTTGAACAAATATGTGTTTAAAGCCAGCTCCTGGATTAATAAATAGTTTTATCAGTATCTGGTTATTGTTAATTACACTGGACTTGCTTCATGTAGTCTGTATCAAATTACAACCAACAGACATATACTAATAGTGATGGAGGTGTGAGTAACACAAATCGCTTTTCAACAGAACTCATTCTAACAATTTATAAGTGAAAGCAAAGAAGAATATGCTACAATATGTCAACCAAATTACATGTCTCGTATCCAGTGCCGACAAGGCCTTTTGCCTAATACCAAAGCTCTTTAGGTAGGCTGGGATATGACAAACATGATAGTGGTATATGCGCTATTTATATCATTAACTTTCATGAACATCGAACGCTATGGCATGAACTAAATTAAGTAAGTGAATGTTAAAAAAGAGTATTTTTTATACCTTTCCCGTTATCTTTATCACATCATTCTAGTAAAGTTCATGCGCAACTTTAGGGAACAATTTCACACAGCTGCTTTAAAACTTTAACTCTTTGAAAGAGCTGTTTATTACTGTGCGTATATTTCTAAATTTTGGTATATGTGTACAACCTTATTACCTGTCACCTATTACGAATTTAATTATAAATGGATGCACAAAACTAATACATCCCTTAGCTGCCATTTTATAAATGTTTTGCACACCACCTATTGTAAGAAAACGTAACATATAATGCAAAAATGCAGCTAATAGATATTAACTTATTAACACAGCCACTCATCAGTCACAATTTACTTATACTCAGCACATGCGGTAAAGAAATGTTCTTTATCTTTCAAAAACCTCCTCTTTCTCCAATTTATATATTTTTATTATATATCTTGTCAAGTATTAATATGAAGTATTCGCATATAATATGATCATAATTTAAAGCGGATGCTAGTTACAAAATAATAATTACAAACTTTTCTTTTCTTGCAATGATCGTACTGTACCAATTGCTTGTAAACATTTTGCTCGAGAAAATATATTATTATCATTATTTTCTTCTTGGAAACTACAGTCATTTTAAACTTAAACACCATACGTGTTCTCTACACCAGTATTAATTAAAATGCAGTAAATTAACACAAAACAAACAAATACTAGAAGGAATATGGTTCGTTACCTGTTATCTGGGTAATATAAACCTGCTATTATTATAAAGTTTTTACTAGATTTATCTTAAATAATTAGGTATTAGAAGTATAGAATGAAAGTTTCATCTCTGTTAGAGATTCATGATGCTATATTTAATTAACACAAAACAAACAAATACTAGAAGGAATATGGTTCGTTATCTGTTATCTGGGTAATATAAACCTGCTATTATTATAAAGTTTTTGTTTTTACTAGATTTACCTTAAATAATTCGGTATTAGAAGTATAGAATGAAAGTTTCTTCTCTGTTAGAGATTCATGATGCTATTTTTAAATGAAACAGAATTATTACTGCTGCTATTATGGTTCCATATATATTCCTTTCTGTAAGAATGCTAAATTTCACTGGAATATATTATTACTTTCATAGGAGTATTTTGTTCTACTCAAAACATACATTTTTGTAAGTGTACTTACTTTGAAGACATTATTTTTTACCTTATTTGTGTATTTTCTAGCTATCCATCAATTATATTCCTTTTACAGGTGTATCTATTTACAATGTTGAGTATTTACCCATTTTTTAAGGTGTATCTATTGACTGAATTTTTTATCGTACTTGTGTTTACTTACTGCGCAGCTCATTTACTTAAGTGTATGGACTTAATATGCACTAAATGTATACCCTTTTGTAGGTTTATCTACTTGCAGTACATACAAAAAGGAATACGTTTAATATTTATCTACCTGCTGGGCATTAACGTATGCCCTTTTGTAGGTCTATTTACTTACTGTGTATTAAATGTATTCCATCTTGTAAACTTCTTTTCTTGCTGTGCGTTAAATGTATTTCCTTTTGTAGATTTATTTACTTCCTGTGCATTAAATGTATTCCCTTTTGTAGATTTATTTACTTACTGCGTAGCATATTTATCTTTTTTTTTCGTTCAGGTGTTTTGATTATTTAGTCTATAAGACACTTATTTCTTTGACAAAGGTATCCACTTAGTGTACCTTATATTCATTATGTTTTCACTTCTACATATGCACATCTTTTGTGCTGTGTTTTTACATACAATACGCTTTATTTAATTCAATTTGGGGTGTACTTGCTTATTATGCACAGTACACACTGCTTTTAAAAAGGTTTATTTGCTTACTATCCAGCATTTTAATCTTTTTAGTAGGTCTATATATTTGTTGAGCAGCATGTATATTTTTGTCGAATATATACTTACTTGTTATGCTTTAGACTTATCTATTTCAAGGTTTTATTTTCTTACACTTCAATATATTCATCTCTTTTCTTAGGCCCATTTTCCCATTACACGGTAAATGTAAACCTTGTAATAGGCATATTCAATTATTATAGACGATATTGTTTCGGTTTATGTAAACCACAGTGTATTTAACTTTTTTTGAGCAGATACGTTTATTTAATCTACATGATATTTACTCCTTCCGCAGGCTTACTTACTTTGCAGTATATTCATCCTCATCTATAATTATTTACAAATTATCTATTAACTCAGGTGTTTGCCCCAAGTGACTTGTCGGCAAGATTGAGAGATTATAAGATGGAATTTGGGGCTCGATCTCCTCGTAGGTAGCCAATTTGAACAGCTTTACGATAAAACAAATTCAGGTGTTTTACTGACTGCATATAAACTTCATCGCTCTTTAAGGTGTATCTAATTATGATGCAATATTTTGAGGTGTATTTACTTACTACACTTTATACTTCATTATTGTATCAGATGTTATTCCATACAGTTTCTTAAGCAATCATCTCACACAGCGATAACAGGAACTAATGCTCATAACAACCTTGGGATGGAAATCAGCCTAATTTTCTCATTGTAACGATAGGAAACCTATAGCGTGCTTCTCTTTCTATGACGAATCAGAAATAGACTTCATCTGAACTTAATATCGCTCTAAGGATGTTACCGTCAATAGTAATTAGAGCTGTTTTGTGTTTTATAGTAGCTCCCTACTTACTTTTCTGTGATTTAACTACATTAGGGTGCACATAAAACAGGACTGGGCGTGGTCTAAGTTTCGAGTGCTGGATAGTGAAACTGAGGGCCTATGATTTGCGTTCCATTGCTGCAAAACCATGCTTCGCAATTTGAGGCTGTAGGTACATTATAATGGTAGTATCAACTCCCACTATTCAATTAGCATAACCAAGAAGTTAGCATTGGTGCTTTTCCCCTAGTCTATCAGTTGAAAATTAGAGACGGCTGACGAAACAAACAAGGAAATACATAAACTACTACTATATAACAAATATGATCAGAACTATCTTAACCTGACTAAATGACACAGATGTGTAAATGTTTTGATCTAATTTCATTTGTAATTCAAATTGCCCCTGTTATTGCCCCTCAGTAGCAAAGTAAGTCTGCGGACTTACAACGCTTGAAGCTGGGTTTCGATATCCATGGTGAGCAGAGCACAGATAGCTCATTGCGTAGCTTTGTGCTTAACTTCAAACAAAAAAAATCTTCCTTCTCATTTATTTATTTTACTATACAATATTTTACCCGTTTTTACCTAACTTTTAAGTATATTAAAGCGAAGATATTAAAGATGGTTGTGGGTTAACAACTGAGATTACTGTGAAGATATCGAAGCAATGAAGATGATTTTGCACGTTTTTAAACATGTATTTAAGAAATATTCAACTTTGCAAAACGTTACTTTTAACGGCAGAGAAGTACCTTATTTAGTCTTTGAAATAAAACAGAAACATAATATTATGTAATAGTGGAATGTATTATAATTATACAGAACTATAATTTTGAGAAAGTGTGTTGTAAATTACCATCGTATGATTTCTGTCACATACGTATTTGATTTACTTGTACGTAGAAAACACAAAGTATGCCATATTGAGTGATGAGATTTTAATGTTTCCATACTAGTGACATAAACATTAAAATGTCTTTGTCTAACGACTGTCTTTTAGTCATCTTTACTGCTCAGGAAGGCTATTCGTTAAAGTGATAACACAAGCAATATTGCTTTTAGTTTTAAAGCACTAATTAGAAAGCTGGATATTAAGTTCACGTTTTTCTATCGCTATTAGTTTTTAGACGAAATCAACTTTATAATAAGTATAAAAATAGAATTGTTAACACACGTGCATTTTTCAAGCGCATATAACAGCATTTTCTCAAGAATGAATTTATTAAAGTTTTAAGATATTACAAGTCACTTCTTAAAATCCAATACAGTAGTTTTTCATTACATAGCTGAACATTTTAAGATAGAAGAGCCTAAATTGATATGTAACAAACTTTACTGAAACAAAAAAATAAAAACCACTACAACATATTTTCACGACAGTTTAGGCGCCTGTAGATTGTTATAAATGTGTTCCTATGTGTGTGTGCCTTACTCTTTCTTGACTGGAGTTCTAGTCAATTCTTTGCTACTAGGAAATATTTCGCGCCCATTACCTCTTGAGTTGATGTATTGTTTTAGAAAGGAAACACGTTTCAATTTCCAGGGAAGCTTTTAAACCGTGAAAACACTTCTGTTTTCCTTAGACATGAACCAGTAAATACGTATCTTATGTACGAAGTTTGAAATGTTATTGACAAAGCATAAAATAAAGTACACAATATTTCAAATGTCAAAAGCCTGAGACGAAACTTTTAAATCTGTTGTTTCTTAAGAATAGAATTATAGAATGAGCCTTCAGAATAAAAGCTTCACTCTCAGTTAACTGATATTGATTGTTTTCATTATGAAACAAAACTTTAAGGAAGATCCCAATGTATTATTTTTTTCAGTTTTGTTTTGGTGTTACTATAATCATATTCAACATTTCATATTGAATATATGATAACTGCGAGTATATTTTGTTATAGCAAGTACTCTTTCAGAATAAAATTATAATTGCAAAGTACTTTTCGGTCAAGCAATTTGTTTTTAGTATCTGTTTCAAATTATTTAAAGCACCGAACATTAGTTAAGAACGGATTTAATAACGACAGCAACCTTTAAATATTATTTGAACACTAAATTTGCTGACAAAAGATCATTTAATCTTAAAGCTATTGATATTTATTTAATACTTATTGTGTATTTAAGTAAATTTAGGTTTATTCATATATTTATTTGCAAATGCGACACTTCTTAAATTCACTACAGTGTTAGTGTAGTGTTAACTTTGAAATAATAGAAACATTACACGAGTATAACACAGTCAAGTTTGTCGTTAATACACTGCTAGTAATTAAAGCTTATCTTTCTCAGTTTAACAATGTAAACTAGGTTCTAGAAAGAACACATTTACGCTATAGTAATTGATATTATCATAATTACCTTACGACTATACGTAATTAAAGCACATAGCAGGCTCAGAATATATTAATGATTGAGGATTCGAGTTTAAGATTTTTATGATGGTATTAAATTATACACAATGACTTATGCAACACGTCACACAATATTTCTTCAGTTTTATCGTAAATAATTAATTCTAAGTCAATTTACTCTGATATGCAAGTTACCTACAACCGCCTACATCTATGTGAAAAAATGCTTTACGAATAATTCGATGACTATTTGTGTAAATTAAGAACAGTTTTTCTATAGAATGCTATTAGTATACTAAATAAGAAAACGTTTTCGGAGTATTTACTATATTTATTTCTTGGTAAGCTTAATGCGCTATAAAACAAAGAAAACTCAACTACAGAATTTTTTTTTGTAGGCTACCAGTAAGCGAATGTTATCTTGCAGTTTGGCATAAGTCCATTTGAAAACACATGTTTACTTGTTTTCTACATACATTTATTCTTATCAGACTTCGGTTGAGTGGTAAATCATAGAGAAAATTTATAGGTAAAAAAAATCTGGTTTGGTGGAACACTACACGCAATGGTGATCCATAAATGTCGTTGTGTTTGAACTGACATTATGTATAGTTAGTGCTGCGAAAAAATGAAATCTGCGGATAAGAAAAACGTAAAATAAGGCTCTCAGTTACTTTTTTGTGATAGGCTGCAAAACTAAAGGCATTCTTATATGGTATCAAAGACCATCAGTGATATGTGAGCATACTAATAAAAAATCCAAAAGCGCTATATATTTTCAGTTTTTAAGAATTTTTACCCATTAAGTTACAAAACAGATTTTGAAATCTTTTCTTCTCTGAGATATCCAGGAGTTTTGATGTTTACATGAACTGTTAGATTTTATGTGTTATTGTTATTACCACAACACCTTTCTTTAATATGCTCAATTGCCCAATATGTTCATATTAGAACAGATTTAAGTAATGATCAAGTACGATTGAAAATTATTAAACAACGTTAATCAAAGTGTTACCTGATACGACATTAAACTTTATAAACTGAATTAAGCTAAACTGACTGCCTGTGTAGCGCAAACGTAGTAACAAAAAATTTAACTTATTTCCTTCCAGTGGTTAAAGATATTTGATGCCCGATTTTTATCAGAGTCTGTTGACAAAATATTAATTAACCCACTGAAAACGAGTTTTGGGTATTGTGACAAATAGCCTGAAGGGTACATTTTACACATAAGAAATGAAGTAAAAGATAGCATCGAATCTCGATAAGATGTAAAATTTATCGAAACGTCTTTGTCAATTTAAATGATAGACGTTCTTATAACAAGGTATTAGAAAACGTAATGATATATAGGAAACATTACTAAAGTTAGTAGGTTATATCTTAATTTACATAAATTAATTAAGAATACATTACATCCACAAATTTCATTCTGGTTTATTTTAGGTGTGAGGGTACCACGCGGAAACCATTACGTCATAACAGCACTGTATTTCTAACCTGTGCTACTGTAGAAATTATGACCACGTTACTACGAGAATTTTTTTCTGTAAAAACTATAAAACCTTCCTCTGTTACAAGCTACATTAATTCTACCAGTGATTGTAGATTTATTGTTGGTGGGAGGTTTTTATTTTTATTTTTTGAGGAAATTGATAAGTACATCCATTATAAAAATGTTGCTGTCACGGATAGATTAAAGTTAAAAATATCTCATGCTAATTAGATTTTTGGATTTGAAATACAGAACTGACAATGCTAATTAAAACAAAATTTAGAATGGTGAAAGTAATGCGTATAAAAGTCTGTTCTAAAAGTACAAAAGTCACGTAAAGTTTGCCTGGTGAGTTTGAATTGTCTACGAACATAAATTATTTCGAATTATTTTCAGAGGTCCAGCCTCAATAATAGTAGCCCATAAAACATGCATCTGTAACATTAGTGACTTCTCAAAAGTGCTTAAACATGTTGCCCCCTTCATATGCGTGAAGTTTACAAGTTCTAATTAATTTAACTTTGAGTTTCATATTTCATGACTGTAAACATGATAAGGAAGTACATTAACAATGACTATCCAATAATTTAATTTACAACAAATTTAAAATCTCTTATGGTTGTTAAATTAAAGAAAGAGAGAGAAGAAAAAAAGCACCAAATAAATTTATATCAGTTGGAATTAATGAAATTCTTAAATTTTTGTTGTCTTTGTTAAACCAATGATTAGTAAATGGCTTAAATTTTTATCATCAATAATCACATACTCGAGAAGTTTTCAAAAATAATTCATTTTGAGCTTATTGACTTATCATGCCTGTGTAAGAAGCGATCTTACAGAAGCCCAAACTATCTTTAAAATATTCTAGTAGAGTACAGATACTTTACTTCTTATAGAACTTTATGAAATATGATAGGATGGTTATTACAAAAAACCATAGTAAGTTACTAGCGGTTTCTTCCCACTCTTTCTTTCCAGTTCAGTTTATGACTTCAGCATTTCTTTTACTTACATCAGCATTTTTAACCTAATTATTACATTAATCATTGCAGCAATTTAATAGATTTACTGAACTTAACGTGGCTGGAATCTCATAGAAAAACTGCATTAAATTATAAATATATTTAATATTATCTTAAACCTGAAATAGAACTTATTTATTTAATATATATATATATTGGTTTATCTCTACTTTTAATGTTTGACTTAATAGTTTTTACACGAAGCTACCTGAAGGTGCTAAGAATACTCGCAATAACTGAATTACTAAAACGTTTGATAAGACTAATAGCTAGACGTCATAAGCACGTGGCCTTATCATACTTGTTACGGCACATCTACACTTTCATTATGGTTGAACTTCCGCTTTCTGATCAGCAATAAAGCCTCACGTGTGCGTTCGCGTGTCTTGTCACCAGTTTCACGTGGAAACATATGTTGCAAACCAGTACGGAGAAAAAACGTTAGACAACACGCACCTGTCGAATTTACAATTTACCCAAACAGCAACGTAAGCTCCTAAATAAACATCTATATATATATATACTACCCAGATACCCGTTTTAAAACTGAATCTTATATCTTTGTTAGTCGCTTCTTTTCATTGAACACTATCCATATATGGTTCATAGGTTTTTAATTTCTCTGGAAATATGATGTTCCCATTTATTAGCATAATTAATCATTCATAGAAATACCCGAATAACGCAATAGATTGTATTTTAGGAAAGTCACTTAACAACGATTACGCTATCCGAACATATTTTCTTTGTAATAAATAGAATAACAAAATTTAAATTGATGATATAGCATTAAATGAAACATGATTTTTTTAACATTTTAAAAGCGTACAATAGTTACAAAAGTTTATATATATTCTTAAAATATAACGCACAAACACCAAAGTTATCAGTGAAACTTTATGTGTTTTAGAACACTTGCATGTTTTAGGAGCCTTTGGTAATTAATTTTGTTTTCAAGATACAATAGCGAAAGAAACGCATAAATAAAATAACGTAGTTAAAGTAACTTCTTTGATATACATTCAACTTGACTATAAATTATATAAATATCACCAACACTTCAAAATAGCTTACATTAGTTTAGTAGATTTACAAAAAAAAATTATTAACTTTTACAATGTCAACATAACTGAATAATGAAAAATACCACAGGCCTGCAATAATTTTATTGTCTTGAAATGTTTACATGTTCTACAATAATTCCTGTACTCTGAATCCGAAAATGATATCCATTTTTCTCCATCACGTACAGATTTCTCACAAAACGTCATAACGCGATATATAAAAGAAAGACCATAACACGTAGTTTGATACTAAAAGACGTAGATTTCACAAAAAACAAAATCAGAATGAATGAGGATGTATATTCGTTGGACATCAATGTTCTTCCCTTTTCTTCAACTTGTTTGTATTTTTGTTAACAAACATAATAATAACAAAATATTTATTGTTGTAAACGAAATAACAATTTGATTTAAGAAAGAGTTATTTTTTCTTCCCGATTTGTAAAAAAATCTTTACATGATAGCAAAAAAAATGAATATTATTTCCGAAATCTGCGTAGCTGAATTATGAAAAATCCGTTATTAAAACCAAACAACTTTTATGAAGTTTAAATTCGCAGACCTACAAAAGATAATAAGATTAGCTATTTGCATTTAATTTTTTAATACAGTTTTTAACATCTAAACCTTGTAAACTAGAACAAAAAAGGAACCTTATCAATTTCATTATAAAGAGTATTAGACTTTACAACGTGTTTGTGAATTTTGAAAATGTATGTAGTGCTAACAGTAATATATCTGTGATCAGCCTGATGACATCCTATGTTTAGTAGGTGAAAAACAAAACAATTGAAGCATAATTTCAAACTAAGGTAAAAGTAAATAATATTAATCCCTTTCTTAAATTAGTTTTTACACAAATCAGGCACTTAATTATCTCACGTGAATTGAAATATAAATAACTGGTCACTTAAGCTACACCCATAAATTAATACATCGTAGAATTGGTTTTACATGTTTACAGTTCATTATATACTTCACTTCGTGAATTATAGTCACCAATAAGAGTAATAGTCACCTAAAACTTATGTTCTATGTTTAATATCAGTCTCGATATCTTTGGCCACTCTTCTGAAAGAGCTGTTTTCGGTGCATCTTTATTTTCTGGAGTCACTTGACGGAATGCGAAGCGTCTCCCAAGATAATTCCATACATGTTCGTGGAGTACAATCTGGTGAGTGTCAAGGCCACTACATTTGGTAAATCCTGTCATCTTGAAAGAATATCTCGATCAGTTCAGCTCGTAGGGGCGGACGTTATCATTCATTAGTTTGAAATAAGGGTCAATGGCAACATAGAGGATGACAGGATCTAGACCCTCTTATCTGTGACATTAATTATGCTATTCTGTAGGATGAAGATGGCGATACATTCACCAATGCGTATTCCTGCCTACGCCAAATTTTTATCGTTTCTATATATGTCACATTTCAGATTCTTTCCAAATTATTATATTCTTATTATATAATAGCAGAGGGAAGCTGAGTACATCTACTTGACTTGTTATAGGTGATTATATTTTCTCTTGCCGAGAACGAAAAACACTTCAGTGGACGTCTGGTATATATAGACCAGCCTTGTGAAGCATGCTTATCATCGTCTGTACACTGGCATGGAGTTCATATTCGGTTGCGAACATCTAATTCAGTCTTGGAACAGGCACTCTACCATTGTGTCGAGTCAGAACCGACAGATAGCATTATCTGCTTGTGTTTATGATAATGATTTTTCTTATTCAGCTATTCGAGCAACAATATCACTGGCTTGTAAAATGTTTTATATTTTGCTACTGTGAGATACTTGTTTCCAATTTGCATTAGCCTGCTATGATTGGCTAGTTTCATTTCACTTAGCTCTTCATGTGCGTAAAACACCAAATTATCTTCTTGAAAATCTAACAAAGAGCGGATCAATAACAATATGCATTAGCCTGCTATGATTGGCTAGTTTCATTTCACTTAGCTCTTCATGTGCGTAAAACACCAAATTATCTTCTTTAAAATCTAACAAAGAGCGGATCAATAACAATATGTACCGCTTTAAACTCAGTGGCATGTTTCAGAGTGTATAAGACCACTATATATATAGCTGATTAGCCCATCTTTGCATTTATTCTTAAATGACTGATCATCAGTTGCCTAATTTACATACCAATCAACTGATGCAGATGATTGAAATTATTTTATAATTGCAGTTACACTCATTTATCATGTAATAAATTATATCTCGTACTATATAATGATGCTTAGTGTCTATGTCTAATAGGAAGGTTGAGCGTGGTCCAGTGGTTAGCATGCCGGACTATGGATCTACGCGTCTAATGCTCGTTTCCCTTAACCGCCAATTTAATGATATAATTCGGAAACATAGCATTTCTCAAACTAGTATGGTTATACAAAAATTTTAGGTAGTTGAAACAAAAGATAAGATGATAATGTAAATAAGGCATTGTTAATACCTTAACATTATAATAAAAATGTCATGAGAGAAATAAAATAAGTTGCTAAAATGTTACAAATTTTAAAAAACAACTAGTGTAAATGTTTGATATGTATAATATAACCTACAATTTATTTATTTATCAAAACAACAGATGCAGAGCTATTCAGTATGTAATCGAAAAAAATGGGATTACGATCTGATAGAACCCACAACGTCCCAGATCCCACTATCACTCACCGTCTATAGCCGGTTGTGGGTATGATAGTTATCCCTAAAAAAAACATAAACATTGAAATAAGATATTATAGATCATCTATAATAGAAATCAAGGGTGGTTTAATATCTTATTTAATATCATAGATCATCTATAATAGAAATCAAGGGTGGTTTAATATCTTATTTAATATCATAGATCATCTATAATAGAAATCAAGGGTGGTTTAATATCTTATATAATATCATAGATCATCTATAATAGAAATACCACTTTTTTCGGTTACATGCTGACTAGCTCTGCATCCGCTGTTTTGATTAGGTCTGATAGGCGGAATATCCCCAATGTTTTTGGAAGCTATAACCGCATACATTTTCACTTTAAAATGACACCTTTGATACAAATAGTATAATTTTACATTTTTATATTAAAGCTTTGTTGGCGCGTTCACTTACTTGTTGGCGCGTACATTTACATGTACAATAAATAAATTGTAGGTTATATTATAATTTCGTCAGGGCTATACAGTGCTGAGTGATCGCCTGTACGCTTTTGATGTAATACAGTTTACTTAAACACACACACACACACACATATATATGACAGTATTTTATATAAAAAGTAAGACAAATTGAAATCGTCATTCATGCCCTCACTAGCGTACAGCAATGAACTGCTTAATATATACTTCACGTGTGTAACGTACTTTAATTTTAAATGATGTTAGATTTTATAATAGGTATAGGTATTATAGCAAAGCAACGTGCAATAAATTTAAAAGGAGACTGAATGACTTTAAATATTACGTCCTTGATGTTATATTAAAAACTCTTTCTTGTATATCTTTTTTTCACGATTTTCAAGCAATTTACGTTAAGTGTGAATTCAATTCGAAAGCTTAGCTTCATTAAACGTTCACAGGTTAAATAGAAACATCTATTATTCATTTGCGATAAACCATAACGTTTATTATTTATTTGCGATAAACCATGACATCTATTATTTATTTGCGATAAACCATAACATCTATTATTTATTTGCGATAAACCGTGACATCTATTATTTATTTGCAATAAACCATAACGCCTATTACTATTCACTACATTAACAAAAACACGTGCGAAAATAAAATTTTAACTTCCACAATATCCGTCTTAGAAACAGCTCGTATGCCTTTATGAAAGTACAATCTATCGTTGATACTATGAACATTTTGTAATCGTTCATTTTAATTTTTGGGTAAATAATCTAAAGTTTAAGTTATCCAGATAAAGTTAGTTTTGCAGAATATCAATTCCGAGCGTGTAGGTGTATTTTAAAATATAGTTAAAATAAAAAACAAATAACGAGGAGCATACCCAAATTAGTTCATACCTGTTAAAACATAAAAACTAACTTAAGTTCTTGTTAGTTTTAAGCCATTTCGCTGAATTAGGTATGATTCACTTTTTATAATATGCAGACACACTTTCTCGAAGGAAGTGCCAAGTCAAGATTACAAGAAAGATAGCTAACAATAGTAGCTTGTGGTCTTGTGATTCTAAGTTATTAACACCCACACCATAGTCGCTGTATTCCAGAAAAGCTTGGAATGTATTACAAGCCCATTTTACTAAGTATATTCCCATTTTTGGAGAAAAAAATGTTTTTGTACAAACTCTGTTGTTAAATTTTACACAACATACGTTCAGCTTTCAATACTTTTGTTGATAGATAAATTTGATCTCTTTGAGGTTTCCATGACAATACAACAAAGCAAATCAGTGTCTGTTATAATTGTTAAAATGACCTGTAATGAGGTTACTAGCGAAAGAGATAATAAAGAATATATGTATTTTCGCCAGTGGTCAAAACATAATCGTATTCTATATGACCGTAAAGTTTATTACTTTGACATTATGTTATATATTTGTTACATCAAGTTTCGTGATATTAAGCAGATATGGTAACAGATCCACATTACATGACATCATAAGATCGTAACCAATGAAATAAATAAACAACACATAGTAATACTTGGAGACGGCTTGAATGGGTAATGAAGAAAAACTTTAATATAAGTTTAACATAACAGCAAACGTACAACGCTTCGACAAGTTTCTATCATCATCAGAACCTTGTCGAAACGTTGTACATTTGCTGTTATGTTAAGCTTATATTAAAAATTTTCTTCATTATCCATTCAAGCCGTTTCCAAACATTATTAGTCTCAAAGTGGGTTCCTCGTCATCGAATTTGAAAACAAAACATAGCTTTAAAGAAGATAGCAACAAAATATATGATCTTATGATAGAAACAATTGTTCTTATGTAGTAATATATTGAGAAGTTCTACAATATCAAGCTAAACAGAGCAGTCTGGACATAAAATTTATGGTTCTAAGTAATAGAAGTAACATTATGCTAGATTTCACAACATTACGCCAGGCACAGTAATTAGAACTTGAAATCTTGAGGATTATAACCTTATTGGATATCCTGTGGCAATGAACTGTATACAGTAATCTAACTGAAGATCTTTAGATCGTGTACAGTACGTTGACGTCAGATTATACGTCAAGTCCAGGAAGAAGTAGAGTCTGAACAGAGTTCAATAATCAACGTCAGGGTTTATACTCTGCCTTTATATTAATCTACAGACTGATGTTTATTATATTTTCTCCCTTGAAAACAGAAAATGAATAATTCCACACAATACATTAACGACTCAATACAAGATTTTGTTATAGGAAGACGTATTGAAACGATATTAAATGTGAGTAATATTTAACATATATTTCAAACAAATTAACCTCTTTCTCGTTATATAAACATAACATGTGTAAAGAGGTTAAAATATCGCATAATCTAAGTAACGATGTATGTTAAAGTTAATTCTCGTTGGAAGCTGTTAAATGTTTTAAGTTGACTATGCTTTCTCGTATGGTAAGCGACGATACACTGATTTTTCATATTGAAATTATAGGAATGTTACGTGTTTAAGTTTATCATATGGATATCAGACACAAATGTAGTATAATAATCACACGGCTGATAAATAATCCTAGTATGAATATGAAAAATTATCTAATGGAGTATTTCGTAATATTTTTTACGTGTTCATGCATAACATTTCTTCTCTGCATTACAGAAATAATTATACAGTGAAAACAACATTACAATATGATAAAGCAGATAAATATATTGTTACCTGGCAACTAAATATACTGATATCTGTTTAAACAATATTTAAAATTTTATTTTCGTTTTCTGTCTGAATGAGTGATCGAGAAAGGTAAAACTTAGGTGTATTTGAGTACACAAATATGTAACTCAAATACACATGTTAGGGCTGAAGTTATAAAGAACCAATTTACATTATTCTTATTTACCTGACAATAAGCCTTACCTAAACTTAAAAGTCTAGTCATAGTGTGCGATGAAGATATTAATTCCAAATTTTTTGATGTTTTATATAGTAATCATGTTATAAAATGAATTACATAGAAGAAGAATATGAAATGTTTCTTACCGTTCAAGGAAGAAGAAACTAATGAATTAGCTCCCCCAGTAATAAAGTTGAATTTCCTGTGTAAAGCTTAGATTAGTTAACACTTTAATAAGATAGTCACAAAACTAAAACCAGAACGTTTTCTTTACATGACTGAACTAATCAAAAGGATATGGATTTGTAATCATCGTCAGGCACCAGTTCCTGGGCACAGAAGTTTGTTCCAGACAATGAAGTGCTACAGGCACGAACCCCGGGAAAGGAAGATATTCTTCCGGGTCTGTATCTGTACTTTCTGTGCTACTGGTACCACTGGAGCCGGAAGAGCTGTCTATGAAAGATCTGGAATCAGTAGGGCTACTGCAGCGGCTAGGACTTCTACTCTGGATCAGGCTCTGATGCCCATTTTGGCTGCCACTTCGACTTCGGCTCATGGACAAAATGCTATGACGTGATTCAAAACTGTGGCCACGAGAAGTTGAGACACTGTGGGTATCGTAATCATCGTCCTCTTCACTGTGAATATCATGACTGCTAGACGAGAAACTTTCCGAGTGACGATACACGTCAACGGCCCCCTCCGCACTCCCAACAGTAGTCATACCTTAAGGCGTCCCAAGATCTAAGAGAACACGGGAACCCTATGGCGAGAAGAACTCCTGCGATGGACAGCGGAGGGGGCTAGTGCTAGATGAATACAACTGATCAGGTAAGAAATTTAAAGACCTAACTGCAAGAATAACAAATCTTAATTTACTAAACTTGAAAAACAATTCATAGCCTGAATGTGCTAGTTAAGGTCTGTTCCGTATTAAGTACTCCCTTTACTTAGCTCAGTACCTTCTTTGCTGTCGTCTCAGCGTTTACTGGATTGGCCTCAAACAACACGTACTGAATATAGCACGGTTTGGTGGTGGCGCTGACAAGTCCTTGTGGCCGACGTGGGCCAGTTCTATCGTCAGCGAGTCTGAAATCCTGTACCCAGGATAACATACTCAGAAGGATTCTGGTTGCCTCCGTGGATCACGCAATCATGTACGCGCCAGCTGTCAGCATTTTCTCTAATGGATGTCATCGTTCTCGTGTTTCTCTCTCCTCTGGCGTGATATCACGAGACTAATTCAGGTAGGAGCTACCTGCATTCACATTATTGTCAGACATACAAAAATGGCATGGTTAATGCAAATAAAGTAACATGACGCCATTCGAAAAGCGATTCGTTTCACTTATACTACATCATTTCTGATTCACTGCCGTGTACACGTTTTTCATCATTTTCTATGTGAATCGATATTTTCTAAATAAAAATAGAAGCAGGACAGAAATCATTCCTGTACGTTGTTGCGTTTTATCTAAGAGAAGATGTTTTTTAAGGGATAAAAGAAAACACTACCTTAACGGATTCAAGTGAAGCTAACCACTACGTTGTTTCAGTGAAAAAAAGCTCATTAATTTTGTGCTTTGTGACGTATTTAAAAACATCGTACCTATCTAATCCTTGATGTAAATTATCCACACAAAAGCGAATATATTTTATTATGTCTTTATAAGACAATAAATTAATATTTATCCTGCATGGTACAAATCACAACTAAGAAAAAAAAAAACGATAACACGAGCGTTTTCGGGAGATAAAGGTAAATATTTTCTTTCTTCATAAACAAACTGCGAAGGGTCGTCCAACCTTCTGCAAGCATTATGAATGATATGTTTCTTTGTCTGTAACTTAGCTACTTTTAATTATTCATAGATTATAATTACGATGTGACTATTAGGATTACGAATGTTAAAAGTGTTGATTGTAAAGTACAATAATTGATTTTATAGGAAAGGAAATAATTTTCATTGATATTCTGATTGATTTTCAATTGTTCGAATCCATTCTTTATAACCAGTTGATTGTTTACTTGACACTAACATTCCAGCTAATAGTTTTGTGTTATTCTATGCTTTCGTATTCACTCAATTATTTGTTCTAATTTCACTCTTACTATTCAATGCACTTGTTGTTTTGATTTCTTTGATAACCTCCTGTGACCACACCTATCATAACTATTTGATGACTAATCTATCTCTCGTTATTTTTGTTCATTTTAAAACAGCCTGTCCTTCACTTGTAATTCTATGTATGTAGTTGATGATCTATTCAATAGCAAATGTATTTATTGGTTTGTTTTTGACCTATTCCGAATATTAGAAGGATAGTCTCCTTATCACTTACTTTAACTCATTATTATTCAGTAAAATCTACCTATACTTAACACTTATATATTAGTTTGCCATCTCGAATTGGCATCATCTCTTCGCACCAAATTTAAATTCTTCCTATGGAGTTTTCATTGTAGATTCAATTAATAGTTTTCTGGCACACACTCTGTAACATATACTCGATACTCTCCATTCACTCACTTTATTTATACAGATGGTAGCATGTAGTAAATTTATTTCTAAATGTCTAGTTAAACCTTGCATTGGCTTACCTCCTTTGTATGAAATAGATGGTCTGCATGGATATCACTTTTTCTTAGCCAATTAACAGTTTACTTCATCTGTATTTTAAATATCCAACAGAGAGTTTTTCATAGCCTTAATTCTTCATACTTCATTTTAAACTCTTCTTTCTTACTCCCTTATATCCTTTTGATAATTTGTTTTACTTCACTCCTTCATATCCAACTGACACCTTATTTTGTTTCAGTTCTTATAATTCAACTAATAGTGTCCTTTATCTCATCCAACTGATACCTTACCTTGTTTCAGTTCTTATAATTCAACTAATAGTGTCCTTTATCTCATCCAACTGATACCTTACCTTGTTTCAGTTCTT
>NW_013665729.1:88734-94321 GCF_000517525.1 Limulus polyphemus | reverse complement strand
AGTGTCCTTTATCTCATCCAACTGATACCTTACCTTGTTTCAGTTCTTATAATTCAACTAATAGTGTCCTTTATCTCATCCAACTGATACCTTACCTTGTTTCAGTTCTTATAATTCAACTAATAGTGTCCTTTATCTTCCTTCATATCCAACTGACACCTTACCTTGTTTCAGTTCTTATAATTCAACTAGTAGTGTCCTTTATCTCATCAAATGCATACCCAGATAAACATTTTACTTGATTTCATACCTAAATATACGATTTATAATATGGCTTTCTCATTTAATCTATCCCGTGAGGCAAACTGCTAATTTCTTTTCGATTTGCTACTGTTATAGCTTGATTCTAACCTTTAACAACCAGTTGAAAACCTCTCTTGATATTATGCTCTCTCATTTGATTGATCTGTCTGTTTGACATTATATTCTTATTAGACTGGTTTACTTTTAATCTTTATCAGTTCATATTCTGTTTCACACCAACAACTTTACACATCAGATATGTATAATTCCTAGTATCTCAACATTCTACCATCAATTTAATGTTTGTCTTAGTTTTTTTCGTCCTACCATTTTGCAGTGCAATTTGGTGAAACCACTTTTAGTATATTGTGTGCCTTGGACATATCCATTAATATCATATTCATTATGTGTTTTGATGTCACTCCATAATATTTATCTGATGATCTACATTAACTCTTTTATTTTGTGTTTAGTTGAAAGTCATTATTTGCCTAGACATAATTCATTTCCATCCATTTAACATTCTTTATAAGCATACTGAATTTATGTCAAACTGATACTGATATTTCGATCTATTCGATAACATACATCTATATTGGTCTGCCTAGGACACACTCTCCTTGTTCAAATTAATAATCCATGCTAATTAGTCAATGACGGTCTATTTAAATAATACTTTGTTTCGAACTCCTTCATATATATATATATCAAATTTTTACCCCATCCCTGAACATCCACTTCATTTTCTTTGTTTACACTGCCACATCATATTCTGGTTGTCTGCTCATTTTCTTTGATTACACTGCCCCATCATATCATTCTGGTTGTCTGCTCTGAATCTACCTCTTCGAATTCACCGAATGTTTGCTTTAATATTTGCGGAGACCTCATACCGCATGTCAGTTAGGTCTCATAAAATGGCAACAACAACAACAACATATTTATTCAAGCTGTCTGAATATCAAAACTAAAAAAAAAAGCTTATACTTGGTATTGTATTAAGAAAGTTTAAGATGAGAGGTGCCTAATAACACGAAAGTCCATCTAGTATATTAATAAGGATTCTGCCTATTACATTTCTACTGTTGTTTAATTAACATAATTTGTTAATCTCTCAGAATTATAAAGTGATTAACATATACATGCAGTTGCTTTAGCTACTGAGCTTCGATAACTTTTATTTTTGATAACCGTTTATTGATGTTTATTAGCGTAATCAAGAAATATTTAACAAACTGATCTAGAAACAATCTTTTTTCAAACATTAATTGCTCTGAGATTTTATCTATTTAATAAGAATAATGTAACAATTAGTGTTATGTAAATGCAGGCCTAGTCTGTTATAACTTACCATACCTTTTGTATCTACCTTATTTACGGTAATAAATCACATCAAACAGAAATAATTTGCTGAACTTTATTCCTCTCCAAAATATTGTAAGATAGTCTTATTACACGTGTTTTAGTGTGCAACATAATTGTTAGATTATTAAGTTTTGTCTAATTTGAAGGATTCATATGTGATGAGCTTAAGAAAGTACTAGTTTTCTTAATTTACGTAAATAGTGGGAAGCCATTAAAACAAATGAAAGTTTATTGTCTCTTGATACGACTGTTTTTACCTAAAGTTATCATAAATGCTGCTAATCGATCAAATACATAATAACTTTAAAAAAATAACGATTGAGAAAAAAATTCAATTTTCTCTGTATTTCTATATAAAAATCTGTCTTAACATCATACATATTAGTAAAAGTGTTGAAACAAAAATATACATTTACAGTTTTAAATTCCTTTGAACTTTATGCTGGTTTCAAAGAAATTTCGTATACATTTTGTTGTGTTATTTCTAGTTTAAATATTTATGTATTATAGTTACGCTATTTTGATTCTTGATTGCTTCCATTGGTTCTTCAGTAAAATAATTTCAAATAATGTTTTAACACATAAGTATAATTGAAAAAAAAAATCGTTTAATATTACCATTAAACATTCATACGCAATACTTTATTTTGTTTTAGTGGTATGTGTTCATGAACTATAGTTCACAATTAAACAGCTGACAGATATCATACAAATGCACCATGGTAGTTCAAAGAATCATTCCACAAGAACACTTAAACTGTTATGGTTGAGAAACACACCTGCGGTCATTTGAATTCCATTTAAGATGATAATGCAGATCAAAGTATGTTTTTAATCAATAATACATATAGCATATATCAGCAGAGAAGTAGCTTTTATCCGAAATGTAATATTTTGATAACATTGCGGCGTGTGTATACAGAAAAATAAAGATTAGACAGGTACTAACAATGTAGTTCATAGTAAATTATGAAAGCTCTTTTCATAATTCGTACTTGTACACAAAAATGTTCTTTTTCCTGCATATTTAGTACGCCTAAAAATTAGCTTAGAAAATCTATTTAATTTCAGTAAATTAGATTTAGAAATTTACACTCTGAAACAATTTCATGATGTTACCATTTACAGATATATAATTATAGCTGTAAAGATTCATTATATTTCTCATATTATTATGTAATATATTATACGCATCTTACTTTATACAATTAAAAGGTTAAACATTGAATTACTTATTAAGATATTGAAATTGATTAAGATTGTACTCAGTCTAGTACCTATTTTCTTTAAATTTTGAAACAGCGAAATATATAATGTTTATATACGTGTGAATGTCTTCTGTTTTTGTAAAATACCAGGTACCAACAAAAGAAGATTCAACCATATACAGAATCCTATGCAGCCATCAGAAGTTTTCTATACATTTACCTTCGTATGTTAAACGTTTAGTCACCATTTGCAGTATTATACGACACAGAATCATTTATTTATGTGACTAGTCATCATTTACATTATTATACGATACATTATCATTTATATATGTGACTAGTCACCATTTACAGTATTATACACACAGAATCATTTATATATGTGACTAGTCACCATTTACAGTATTATACGACACAGAATCATTTATACATGTGACTAGTCACCATTTACAGTATTATACGACACAGAATCATTTATATATGTGACTATTCACCATTTACAGTATTATACGACACAGAATCATTTATATATGTGACTAGTCACCATTTACAGTATTATACGACACAGAATCATTTATATATGTGAATGACTAGAAGTTACCTTTGAAAACTTTCAGATTTCTTTAGTAATCTTTTCCAATTGTATCGTTTATATTTGATGACATTTAGCTTCCATAAAAAATTATTGTATTAACGAAGGGCTAAGAGAATTGAAGTGTGATAAAATAACATAACAGTTACTCGAAACCACGTAATTTAAGTATTTAGAGTTAATATATATACTGAAAACTTTATAATTTTGATGGCCAAGCCTTTAGAATGAAGAACAATGAACATAAGTTATTTTGAGAACAAAACAGAGAAGGAATGACAACACTGACCATTTTCCTTAAAAACAAGGCGTCTAATTTAGCTCATACAAATTAACTTTTAAATAGACCTGTATATGATGTGAAAAAATGGTACTATTTGATCTACGCATAACCAGAGGGCGCTAAAATATAAAAACGAATTATTGTAACGACACGGAGTTTTCATGTTTACATGATTAAAGACGATTCTTGATTAATGCTGATTCAAAATTAAAATAAAATTCTTTGAATATTGTTTAGCACTTTAGAGAAAAAGAATCGTTATCCGTATCTCTATACTGTAATTAAAGTAACCAAGAAATATTCATGCATTTTTGACACAGTAAATGCTATAAAAACATTCGGAACGTTTGGTCACAATGTATTTAGAAAAGAGCTTTTGATATTAGTCCATGTTGAAAAAACACCAAAAAAAAATCTCAGTCAAAAGGCTGGTGATCTAGGACTGAAAATAATAAAAGAAAAAACAAACAACGTTTAATCTTGAGTTTGTAAAATTAATTTTATATGTTTTAAAAATATGAGTAGGTGCTCGTTACAACAACCTACCAAACGTTTTAGTATAACTAATCTGGGATGTGAGAAGTGTCGTCCGCTTATCGCAATCATCTTAACATTTTCTTTATTCTCTTTTAAAACACAGATGCGAAATAATTTTGGTTATCTCTAAATAATGATCAAGAATCGTTTCTAATATGTATTCTACTGTAAAATATGTGTGTGAGTGTTCCTAGAAACAAAATATCATGTAGCTCAAACAACGTTCCTACCCATTAACTACAATTAACTTAGTCTTGTACAAGCCGTGCCCCGAGATGCCTCTGAACTTTATCAGCTGCAACACGTTTTCAATCTCACAAAATATTTTCTCTAGACACTACTACCTATCTAATTAATACTTTCTATATGATAAAGGTTACATAGATGTTTCAAAACATAATATTTAACACCCACTTTGTCAAATCCTACACGAAACTATTTACTGAATAATTTTAAACACATCAATAGCATATATGTTTCATTTATGAGGAATATCAAGATGTACTTAAAACAACAAAAATTATAAGGAATGTGTAAACAAAACACAGTTTATGTGAGTTTAATCACATAATATTAAGTTGTTATCAAACTATTATTTTCATATTTCTTCGCGCAGATAGCCCTCGTGTAGCTTTGCGCGAAATTCATAACAAACATATTCTTTCTAAAGAACTGTCTTCAAAAATTTAAATTGCAGTATTCAAAATATATCACAGTGATGATTAAGAAGACGTATTCTAATCTTGTAAAAATATCACATACAGGAATTAAAAGTTATAAGCATGAAACAGCTACAATGTATGAAAAACGTAATGCAGTAAACATTATATTGGTTCAAGTAACAAGCACTGTTGAAGACCAGTGATTAAGTTGATTTTGATCACACGTTAAAACGTTTCTTTCGTTTTTTTCTACAACTACAAAAGTAACAAATGATTAAGTGGTATTACCAAAACCCTTGTTAACTGAAAACCTGTGTTCTCTCGTGAGAGTGCTGCTAGGTGTTACGTATTAGAATTTCAAATGGCCTGAAATTGAGTTAACTGATAAATTTAAATTTAGTAGTTAAATTATACTTTGGATTTAGTATTGAAATAAATGCCGATATATAGTCAGTTTATGATATTTGCCAACAAGATTGATACACATCGTTTTCGTTTTGTAAACGTTGTAATATACACACAACAGTACAATTTACAATAAGAATTATTACAAATAGTTACTACAAACAATGAGCAATAAACAAACGTTTTACAAACTTACAAACAATATAAAGTTTTCTTTCTAGTCTGTAACTTCCTTGATATCTTATCGAGGGTTTACGATGAGCGAGTTAATTACGAGTTGATGTAGATACGC
>NW_013665729.1:66894-88724 GCF_000517525.1 Limulus polyphemus | reverse complement strand
CTAGCTTTGTCCTTTGCCACACACGCTGAGCTCTCCACGATGAATTTACATGTTTTCACAAAATACTAATGTCCGGTGATAATCCACTGAAATTAAACGATTTGTAAAGTTTCGAAATTTATAAATATTTCTGGTGAAATATCTTAAGTTTTCCGATTGATAAGCGTTATAAAAATCACAGTTATAGCTTTCGGAGTTTTTAGCACACTGATTTTTAGCGAACTACTAATAGACATTCTCCTTGGTTGTATTGATAGGCGTGGGAAGGTTTTCTAGAAAATTCCGATTACATAACAATACTGAGCTATATTTAAACGTTTGTGTATATAGATATATTGTTGATTCTTACTTTCGAGAATCTTCTATAATTTTGGAGAATAGAAGGGAGTTTCGTAATACATATCTGAAACTACAAGCTATGCATGTTTTAACTATAGATTTAATCTAAACAAACATTGATATTAAAATAAATATATATAACAACAAATCCGTTACAAAGGATATGAATTAAAAACTTTGGTGAAACAGAAATAACAATAATGATGCGAAATAAACCGTTCAGTAATATTCTAATGCCAAAAAATATACGATATAAATTCATCAGTGTCAGTAAAACAATATCTCTTATCTGAGGCACGCTCTTTTGTGAGAGAAAAACAGCAATAATATAGTCAAATAAACGTTAGGGTCAATAAAAGAGCAATAATGAGTATTAATACAAGCTAAAAGTTATACCATGATGTAGTAGTTGATGGAGTTACAGCAAAGTTTTCTGTTTGTTTTTACCAAGACTTCTACTAATCCTTTGACCACAGGGTTTGCAAAGTGTTCATTAGGACTCTTAGTAAAATAAGAATCTCTATTATAACTAATTTTGTGATGATTTGCCTAATTTGTAATACGTTAGATGATGCGTTGGTTTTTATACAATGACGTTAACTCACTTTTATCTCTCAAATTCACATGGTTGTGCTTGAAACTAAAAGTCTTACTCAGACCAAAACTAATTTCTCCTCTATAGTCTTCTTTTGTGGAACACGTATAATACCTTATAATAGGGAAGAAAATGACGTCTCCTAGCTGTAATGCAGAATTAAAGTAGCGAAAGCATACCTTATTAAAACATTGTGGTGCTACATAAATTCAGGAAGGCTGCCACTAATTGCTTGAAGTCACACTCCATATAAATTTCACTTCATCGTTCATGAACTGTCTATTAAGGCAAAGGTCTTAAAAAGTTCTAAATTAAAAATCAAATAACGCATATTTGAGCTAAAATACAATGCGTTCAGAACCATATATGGTGTTAGCAACTGACTTAATTTTTCAGAAGATCATATATCAGAAAAAAAAATAGAGTTAGCGAAATATTTGTGGTGAACACATCCTACTCACCATCCTGTTTGTAAATTACAGTCTATACCAGGAATCGGTGAATTACTCTAGCATGATATCATCACTATGCAGTTTGTTTCTTCAGTTACAAAATATATACATTTTAATATAGAAACAAAATAACAATTTATATAGCTAAATAATTTATGTTGGGATTTAATTATATAAAATAATGATAAATAAAACACAATATAAAATCGTCAAATTATACAATATTCATTGTGGTATTCATGATAACGAAAGCAACACAAATGCCAATTCTAAAAGCTCCGATTTTTATTAATTTCAAGCGTCCATGATTTATTTCATCTTATATTTCTGAGGTTTTCCTTTGGTTTTGAGAATGTTTAACAGACGTTTTTTCTTTAGGATTGTTTGTAATTAGGCACAAAGCTACACAATGGGCTATCTGTGCTCTGCCCACCGTGGGTATCGAAATCCGGATTCTAACGTTGTAAGTCCGCAGACATATTTTCTTTAGGAAGCCGCAAGAAATATTCTATACACATATCCCAATTTAATATTCCCCTTACCATAAACCATAAAAAAGTGTGCGATAAAGAATATGATTTTTTTTAATGTACTCTTTTAATTTTCCTACAACAGTGACTACGCAAGCCTTAACTTTTGTTATGAACAGTGTAATTTCAGTGGAACAGCCTGTCACAAGACAGATTCTAAAAAGAATCAAAGTAACCTGTTATACAAAGCAAAATTAAAAAAAAATAATTGAGCACTGACTGAGAAGTGAAATAATGCTGAGAATATAATACCCAAAATAACAATATATATATATATGGACTACGAAAGAAATACCGTAAAACAGTGTGGTAAAGAAGCCGGATTTGTATTATTACACACTTTTGTTTTGCTTTCACTCATTAGTTCTAGGAATTACTAAGTGATAGTTTTCTTCCGTTGACGCTGTGGTTGTTTGGACACGCTCCTGGAACAAGAAGACTACGTTACTAGTTCCCCAGTTCTTCTGAATGGTAGTAAAGTTACTTCCAGTAAAACAAAAGATAAACGGAACTAGAAATAAATAAATGTATATTATTGCATTATTAATCCTTACCCTACTTCTGATTTACAAATGATAATAATTACAATTCTCTTATAACAGTTGTTATTCAGGATATTTATAATATAGATAGTACTTCTACCACTATTATATCTGTCGTAACCCAACCAGTCTGATTAGATTTCGTGTTGGCCTCGTCAACACTGGATAAGACGAATGTAGTGTGATTGACAAATTAATAAATATTACTGTTCGCATTCACTCATTAGTTCTTCGAATGTGATTTATCAACAACATATTCGGTGCATACCATGCATCACTAAAATTCTTGTGTCATCAGTTTTAATAGTAATGATACAGTACTGTGAGAGACGTAACTGATTAGCTACAAATAATAAAATGAAGAGAAATTATTCTTAGAAATGGAATGAACCGCAAATAGATAACACTTACTTCTTGACATTTATACACAAGAACATCGAAAGTACTAAAAACCACGTGTTAATAAAGTGATGTGAATGACATTATGCTGAGATAAAGTCTGAAAATGAGTGCAACTAAATTTATTTTGTCTGACAAATTTCACTTTTGAACTTTTGCTATTAAACACATACATAAACCTTTTCTGAGATGTTACTCATAATTATAAATAAATCTGATAGTAAGAAATATTTTTGCTATTAAACACATCCATAAACCTTTTCTGAGATAATTCCTATAATTATAAATAAATCTGATAGTAAGAAATATTTTTGCTATTAAACACATCCATTAAGCTTTTCTTTAATTTCGCTTGAAGTTACTTGCTTTTCTTCTCTAAAAGAATGTTTATGTCATTGTTTTTCATGGACTTTTTTACCTTCGAAAAAAACTCTTGTTTATTATATCTTCACCTTAAGAGTTTTCCTGCAAAACATATAGATAAGAATTGCATAATTATTTATAAATACACTGTAATGTACTTATACATGAGGATCTGTATTAAATGTTTTAACTGAAACTTGGATAACAGTATTTCAAAAGCTAAAGCATAAAATTATGCTATACAATTTCTACTACATATTCCCACATATATTTAACAGCACTTCTTTCAGATGGAGTTGAGCGGTGCCATCAGTCTGGGGATATCATAATTTTCAATACAGGGTTATTTTATATCTATCACCCTTATATTTGTAAGCAATATAAGATCTCTAAATGAAAATAACATATACTTAATTTTTGCATATTTAATTTCATATTCGTACCTTTAAAAAATTAACTAACTAAAAATATTGTACACATCTTGCAAGTGCTTAAGCTTCACTTTTTACTTCTTTGAAACTTAAATCGAACCAAAATGATGATCATATCACATTTCATTGCATTCACATTAAGCTTAAAAGTTTTACATAAAAAAATTCAATATAGCTTAATGAGTTCATTAAGTCAGAGAGCCAAGTGTAATGCCATTTCAGAAATTTAAAACAAACAAATTAATGATTTTCCAATAATAATCTCATTAATGAAAGTGCAAAATATGAAATTTTTAACGTGATTTTTGATTCTGTACATAGGATAAAACAAAATGTTGACACCTAACAATTTAGCAAACCTTGTCTACAGCACCTGTGGTGTTCTTTAAGCAGTTTTACCATTTGTTGTAAAATGGTAAGCTTATAATAAGCTTCTTAGAAACTTTACTTTCTGATATGACAAGCTAAAATTATAGTATAAAAATATCCAAAAAAGAATATTATATTAATCACCTCAAAAGAAGTGAAAATATATGTTTATGAAATGTGCTTCTTGTTTATGCCTATAAAAGTGAGTGAAGTCGTTTTTCGCGACATACCTTTTGTTTTTCACGTAGGTATGCAAAGCAATCATTGTAAATATAAGTTGTTCGTATAAGATGTATATGGATATTTAGATATCAATAGCTTATGGGAAAAATGCGAAATGAAATTGTATATTGCCTGCAAGGTACATCATGTGAGATAGAATTCTTACTTGATTCATCGGGAATAGCAGAGCAACACAACTACGCAATGCTAACATTGTTAGATAAAAGTCAGATATCCAACACCACATATTGCTATCTTTTAGATATATATAATTAATTTATATTGTATTAACTGCACCTTTTTTTTTCATTTGCTACCATTTGGATAAACCATGTACAGCACTTCAATTACTTATTAGAAAAATAGTTATTGAAAGACATCTTCAGACACCTAAGGAGAGATTTGAGATGATAATGCGCAGCCGGTAACAAGCATATCATTTTCGCAGGAACCGCAAACTTTTGCCAGTTTTTGTGAAGTATGAGATGGAAATTGTCATAAATTTCATTATAGTTGATCAGGTTTTCTGTTTAATTAAATATTTAATTTATTTTACAGAAACGTAAAAAATGCTGAAACCAATATCAAGAATGCGTTGAAAAAAAATATATTTAACGTACATTAAACTACTGAAGTTATTTCGGAATTAATATTTGTTTTATAATAAATAGAATTTTTATCAGAAATATTCCCAAACAGGTGGCTCGTCAATTTTAAAAGAATTAAAAACCCAAGCACTTGAAATCACGCGTCTTCTATAGCATCAGAAGTTTAACGTATGAATTAGTAACTAAACTATCTCATGTTTCAGGTTGTTGGTATATGAATATCTATAAGCTGATGTAATACCTTGTGAAACATGCGTTTGTTTCGTAAAAATAATGCAGTCACAACTAGAAAGGGACGAATCTCTTAAAATATGACTTTTATTGGTTAATGGGTTAATAGTGATAAAGACTTTTTTTATAGGGCCAAACACTGCCCAGTGGTTAACAGGCTGAACATGTTGTTGACTAGTCGCCTTCTCTCTGATCTATTACTTCAAAATTAGGGACAGATAGTGCAAACAGCCCACGAGTAGTTTTGCTCGAAAAACTATAGAATATGTTGCATCTTTGAGCTTGATAAATTTTCGTGTTAAATGTAATACAAATTAAGCTAACATTACGTGAGAGCATTATTTTATTAATTATATGTCACATGATCTGTATTTCTAAGCGTATAAATGATATTACAGAAATGTGCTTGATTATTTAACATTTTGATAATACTTTACTGACCAAGTTGATACTTACGATTTTCTAATCAATATGCATTTTTAATTTAGATTTTACTTATCATTATTATCCAGATGGTTCAGGTTTGAAAATGGCTCAGTGTGAAAAGCTTTTCAACTATTCTCATGATACAAATAAAAATACGATAATTCATGAGTAAAAATAACTCTTGGCTCCAATGTAGACAAGTTCGTTCTTAAATCAGTGGCAAGTGTATCCTTTGGGACCAGTTCATACGATGCTGCTCGGCAGACGGAGCAAGATGCCAGCACAGCGGTGTTCCATATCTTCTCGCATCCGCTTGTTTTGTACACCCGGGAATTTAGGCATGTACATCCTCTTGTAACTTGCATGTGGGGGAGGAGACTTGATTCTATAAAAGAAGTCTTCCAAATTGCCTTTACTCTGAGTTAAGTTCCTGTTAAGCCGTACAAGCTTCAAGGGCAAACTAAGACAGATAGTTCCCTGAATTATTAATCAGTTTACTGACGGACGACTCAGCTGCTATTTCCTACTATTCAAATATATTCGTATATATCCTGGTAATGTAAATGTAAGATGTGTTTCTAGGCGTTTCGTCAAGAGCCTTGGGCTTCTGTTATTCTGTAAGTCCAGAAATCGTGTACTTAACCCTGTAAAAATGTTTACTTTGACACAAATAAGATGTTTGATGAATTAAGTGATTAGTAAAGAAGATATGAGGATCAACTATGTTACACAGATGAAATATCTTTAAAAGAATCAAGATTAAGCAAGTGCTCCACTAATAAGTAAGGTTCTCGAGAAAATAAATCAGTCGTTATAATTTTTTTCAGAAATTTTCTAACTTGAGTAAGGAAGTTTAGAACAACTTATACTTCTTTACATCAAAACATCATTTGATATTATTGTGTTAAGAGATGTGTCTAGTAAGAATACGCAAGAGTGGCTTTTCCTAGTCTTTTTATTTCCCACTTTTATCCGTAAAGTCTCAGACAAGTATATATATATATCATGCTTATGAAAGTTAGTGATCAAATATATTTGTATATCATGCTCATGAAGGTTAGTGATCAAATATGTATATCAAATATGCAGAACTGAATTGTTCCAATAAAGATGTAAACCAAAATCGAGTATGCTCATTCAAAGTAATTAAAAATATTTTAGGGTGCTAGCTAATAATTTTAAGAACAATCTAATTTACGTGCCTTGTTTTAGTAAATTTTCAGTTTTGTTAAACTATATCAAACGAATACAGCTATGTAAACCAGTTTACAAAACTGGTTGGTGAGAAACATATATGGATATTCCTTTGTCTTTTTCGTAACTCATATTATTATTAATTCGGAAACAGCCTTTTATTGTTGATATGAGTGGTGAAGATGAACTGTTTAAAAATTATGAGTAATGTCATATAGAGGGAATCACGGGTAATATTTATAACAGAGAGGGGAGACGAACTTTTCAAACAATATTTATATTTATTACATTACTGTGTGTATGATGTTTATAATATTTTCCCAAAGTAATAAGGCTATTTTTAGGATCATGAAGAGGTATCTTCCTATTCAATTTTTAATTAGTTTCTTCAAATTTCTGTTCAAAATAAAATATGGAGTAGAAGCAAAAACACAAAACAACGTGTAATTCTGTAATGACTGTCTCATTAGAAGCTGTATGTTTCCATACATTTTAATTTCATTACGAAACTAGGTTGCTACATTATTTCTCTGTGCTAAGAGTAGAATGACTTTTTATACACTTGACTGAAGACGTTTTTGGATTACATTTACTTTGTAGAATTTGATGGAAATTTCGAGCAGCATTGTCCAATCAACTGCACCTTTCTCTACCTAAACTTTCTTTTAATCAATGAATTTTCAAGTATGTATATGTTACTCTACCATAATGTTGTTATAGCTGTTTATATTATAATCACTAGAAGGAATTACCTTAAATCGAAATGTGCGTAGCAAAATGACACGTTTTTCTCGTAAACAAACAAAACCTGTAGTTGAGAACTAGGATAGAATCTTGTCTGTGTTACGCCGACAAGCATTAAGAACTCACGTTGAGGTCTACTGCTTCGCAGGAAGTAGTCTTCTGACTGTGTACTGTCTTGTTGATTCCAAATACTTTGCACTTTCATTCTACTCCATATGTTAATTCGTTTTTGAACACTCTCATTCCCTATGGATTTCGATGAAGACATTCCATGGTTACCGTTTTCGTCTTAACACTGCAAAGGATGTCGATATTCTGCCAGTAAAAATTGTACCACATGTGATATAAAGATTTCTCTTGCGAGTTTGTGAGTTTCTTTGTTTAGTTTTACCCCTGAATGGTCTGAGACATACATTCAGTTAACGGTCTTACTATGCAGTTGTTTTGCTTGCCATACAGCTGAGGACTAGCCACTTTAACTTTTATATAATACTTCCTGTAAGTCAGTCACGTATATTATATTGTTGGCACTGTCTATTTGCAATTCAGTATTTTCAGCAATCAAGAAGAGAGCTTATTTTATGACTTCCAGCTATTTCCTTGTTCTGTTTGTTGGAAGTTTGAATACTTCACAAGTTTAAAAATAATGTTGTGGCTAAGTTAGACGATGACTGCCCACTCATCTCTTTCAATCTATTGGAGCAGGAGCTACCTGTGACTACAATATCAAAGATGATTGTCCACTGTAGTCTTTAAATATGTACTAACAAGCTTTTTCAGCTTCACTCTCAGCCAACTAATCTCTAAATGTTTTTATCTAAACTTATCTTTATATATCCCAGTGGTACTAATCGTTTATTCCACATGAGGGTGTCTGATATCTAGAGGTGACCGATTATCTCACTGGTGTTTGAATAATGCTTATCCACCCATGACTTTCTCCTCGGCATTTTTTAATAATTCCTGTTTGATTGGTATTTGTGTGGTCGTTTTTTTTTAATTGGAATATCCCAGTTGAAACGGGCAGTGATTCAATGATGGAATGCATGATATTTTCATTGCAAGATACTAGTGAGGAATTCTGTTGGTAAGAGTTGTTAGTGTTCTGAAATGCTGCGAGATGTATTATGATCATAATAAGATTTGCTGAAGTACATTACATGACCAGTCTTGAATAAGTGTTTTGTGTGTTTTTAATATTATTTAGCTATGTAGCATTTATACCAATCATTTGTACTGCTTAATCCAGGATCGAGTGTTCTTCAGTGTGTGTTTTAAAGAGAAATGGCAATGCCCATAGTGGGTGGTGATGATTTGTCTTCATCGCCTGTCTGCTGTTAAGTGTACAGATCAGGTTTATGGCTTTTGCAAGATTGAAGACCATTACTGTGTCATTCCACTATTTACTCACCCACATGAGGGATTCTTGCATTTTGTTTTCAATTCTAACTTCGTTAGAACATCTGATATATATCAGAAAGTCATCTATATAGCGTCTAGTTGAACTGTCACTTCGGGCCTGTTCCATGGTGTAGATATTGACGAAGACTGGAAAGAGTGGTAATCCTTGAGGTAGACTAGTGAACTAGTCTGATTTTAAGATTCCATGCTTCACGATGCATCTTCTGGTAGTAAGTGCGGCTACGACCTATCATACAAATGTAACACGTATGCCTTTTCTGAGTATTTTGTCAGCAAGAATGACCAGTTGGAATGTAATATAGGTATATTCAAGATTTATTTCTACTGCCAAGTTGTCGTGACTAGCTTTAAAAGTCTTCTCCAGTACCAGCTGCAAAGTGAGCAGAATTACCCATGTTTCTCTTCCATCATAATAATCACCTAATGATGAGAGTAGCTTATAAGTCTTTTTATATAGTCTTCTTTGGGATCATATTAATGATGTTTTAGAGGACAATGATTCATTGGCCTTTAAGATAACAGTGACCTGCCATGTTTGAGTAAGGATTTGATAAAACTATAATTCCATATGAATTGGTGATTCAGATGTGAACGGGTAATTTGAGTAAGCTTTCTGGGTGGCTTGTAGTTTATAGTGATAGTTTTTGACTGAATGTTGTTTGAATGTTCATAGCATATGTTGCTATCGTGTCAAACTGCAATAACGATCCCTGTCTCTGGGTCAGCATGTGGTATGAGCTTAAAGCCAATGAGAGTGCGCTCATTAGTGTCTAACAATTTAGAAAAGGATTTTCCCTTTTTCTTCGGTGATTACTCGAGAGTACCTGTACGTAATTGTTAATTAGTAAATAAAACCCTCTGGAAATTGTCCTATATATAAAAGATCAATTTGGAAATAATTTTATGCGTATAATTTAAAATGTCTGGTGATCTGTAACTATACCATAAGAATATCGGTATCACTAACTAAAAAACAGAAAATGAGCATATCAACAGAGGTATATTTATGACAACTAGCATCGAGATCGTGTAAATATTAAAGTTTTTCATCATAAGATGAAAACTAGTTATAGAACTATATATTCTTAATAATCCTACATTAACATTTATTACGACGTATCGCACTGATCTGTGACTGAGTTTTATGCTGATTTATCAAGACACACCAGCATAGAGTAATATGTATTGTATCAGTGATTAATAGATATTTTAATCTATTACATGTTACAAACTGCTTTATGAAGACATATTAACGACTCTTATATGGTTTCACACTGCTTTATGAAAATACTAACATATTTTGCATGGCTTTTAAATTTCTTAATCAAGATACATTAACACGGTTTTTACACTACATTATCCATATACATTAACACATGTCTTTTTTTATACAGTCTTTGCCAAAATGTTTTATATTGATGATATTATCTACATGCATGAGCAATTATTGTGTAAATGCTCTAATAGTAACAAAGAAGATAGCGTATGTCGGACAAATATGTTATTCTGGTATGTATAAGTTGTTGTGAGCATTTGTTCGTCAAAATACGCATACACACCTATTTTGTATAAATGGGTGTGCCTTTGGTATAATCTCTTTCGAAACAGATCAACGTTTTGTTCAGAAAATTTATCTGTACATGGCGTAGAGTCACGCCTCGTCACGTGCCAGAAGTTATAGGACGTCAAATTGTTCGACTGTCCAGAAATGGTATGAAGCAAAAGGACATTGCCAGAGCAGTGGGGCATCCCTAAGGTACTGTATCCAGAATCCTGAAACGTCGTCAGACTAAAGGAAACGTTGTTCCACAAAAGTATACTGTTAAACGCCGAAAACTACTTCCCGAGATGACCATGTTTTGATTAGGTTAACACGTCAAGGTCGAAAGAAGTCTTGCAACACTTTACGACTGGAATGGCATGAACACATTCATTCCATGGTATCCAGAAGAACAGTGAGTAGGAGGCTGACCGAACAAGGTTATTTTGCAAGAAGGACTATTAACCAGAATTCACCGTGTCGCTATATTACTTGAGTAAGACAACATGTCAAGTTACAGCTAGGACAGTGGCGACGTGTAATGTTTTCATATGAGTCCTGTTTCCGGCTTGTTAAAGCTAATGGTAGGATTATTGTTCGTCGCTTGCCTGGAGAACGGATGAGAAAAGACTCTTTCCCACAGGGGACACACAGGAGGTGGTTCAATACATGTTTGGGCAGCTATTTATCATGGTGATAAAACTTCTCTTCATATCCTCCAGGGAAACGTAAATGGCGCCTATTACAGGCATCACATGGCTACGATATTTCTGTCATATGCTAGGGCAAGGTTTGGCAATAAGTTTGTGTTCCAGGATAACTATGCCACTGCCAACAACGCACAAATTATACGGAATTAACTCGACCAGAAGGACGTTACAAGATTGCCATGAGGTGTAATGAAGTGGTGAAGCGTCATAATCGCTTTCATATAACGTACACAACAATATAAGTACACGTTTGTTCTGCTTTATCAAATTATGTCAGTATATATTATTATAATTCTTATTAGGACGCATCAAAATCTAATGCTTCTATCTGTAAAACCAGAGTTATATTCATAAAATCGCTAATTATATTTTGGTTTTACAGTGTTATGTATAGCATATATCGATTTTAAGCTCTATACATGCCTTTATCTTAATTAATAAATATCAGTGCCATTTTGTATGAGTGCTTGGAAAATTGACAACCCACTTATTGTAAAGCTAGCAAAGCTATGAATGTTTTATCGGAAAGATAATTATTGAGTTATATACTTTCTATATATTTTTAATCATTTGTAGTTAAATTCACAGTAAATAAAACAATAATCAAATAAATTTATAAATAATTATAAATGAAATTCAATTTGACATTTAAGCGTACTTTTTGAATAAATACTACTTCATATGAATAAACAACCTACTAATAGATATACAATCTAAATGAAAATACATTCTTAGAGGGCTCTAATTTTTTCACACATTTATTTCATAATATTTTAAATAAGGCATATGTAAATATTTACATTACTCTTGTCACATTAACAGAAACTCATACAGCAAGATAAAATACTTTTTTTACCCTGAACTGGAATCTATGATTTTCGTGCCAAAGGTGACAACAAGATGTAGCGGTCTATTGTCCACGGCTTCTAGCTTCCTAAATCTCAGAAAGGAGAATCATCAACTATCTAAGTGAAATGACAGGAATATATAAGATGAAGGACACGGTCGATGGCATGTCCTAATTTAACTTGGTATCCAGACTTTCTTCACGCTTCAAGTCCTTGAAGTAATTTTAGGAAACTTTTTCTTCACTCAACAAAGTTATAAACGTACAGAAGAAAGAAAAGTTTGGCTGCTTCTCTAACTAGCTAAAGTCCTGAAACTACCTGAAAAGTGCATTCATTCAGTAGGTTAGTAATGGTATCTTTTTTTTTTTACCTTTCCAGAATAATGGGTATTGATATAACGTTTTGAGCTTTATGCTGCTTTGCCCGAAACTCTAAATCAAAGAATAAGCGTAGGATAAGCTAATACATAATGAAGTTCAATACAGACGAACTATTTAACCCTACCCTAAAACAGTTTAAAAATTGTCACAGTTTAAGCATTTCTAAGTATGTATTGCTTTTCACAAATTGCAAATAACCACCAATTCTCTGCATATAACTAAGAGCAGATGTCACCTTTTTTGACGTTGTTTTTAATCTTTTCTGTATTTTTAAAGTTAGAAATAAATTATAAAAATTATTTGAGATAATTCATATACAGAGACAACTTGTATATTACAATTAGCCCTCAAAATAAATCCACAAACCAAACTTTCGTATAATGCATACAGAATAGTCGTTTTATTTGATTAATCGTACCTCTCATCTTATAAACAAGGGTTAACAGAGGAATAAACTCAATTTAGCGAAACAATAATTTAAATCTATTTAACGAAATGTAATTGATGGATGAAAAAGCGTTTAAAAACATTTTCCAAGACAATTTATTTTTCTTCATGTTAAAAAAAAGAAGAAATTCTGAGGCACATTTAATACAACCTTATTTTAGATTAAAAATTATATTTCTAACAATAAAAGTATAATTATTTTGATGTTTTGAAGTATAATTATTTTTCAAACCCACAATACAGTACTCGGAAAACAATAGGAAAATGTAAAATAAATTGAAGTTCTTAATGCTATTAGCAACATCCCGGAGTTTAACATTTTACTCAAATAATCATTGTTCGTTTCATATAAAAAAAGTCTATTCTTTATTGACTCTTTGACCACGAGTTAATATTGTCTGTAATTTCCATGTGAATTGCGGATCTGCATATTTAAATTTGTCTTACTATATAGCGTACTAGAACCTCTGTAAACATTTCTTGCAACTTCACTCTCTCCATTTCTCAAGGACGCACTCATACACAGCAAATTGACACCTACAGAGAAGGTATTACTATAATCTTCCCAATCCAAAGTTCAGTATTCAACCAACCAAAGCATTCTTAAAGTAGCAGTTGTTTCAAGAACATCTGTCCATCTGTAAAGAAAACCTTACTGACCGATTGTTATATGCTCACGCTAGCTTAATTTAAGTGAAAGCTTCTAGTGCATCTTATCTTCATTTTGCAAATTAAAACAAAATTTGTTGACTACCAACTGACAATAATAACATCAACGTTTACAGTAAAAGCCCTTGTATTGAATGTAAAGAATACTATGTTAGAACATTAAAGGTTAAATAGAAAGTGCAGAAATGTCATCTAATCAACCATCTTACCTAGTCTCTTCTCAATTAAAGGAAAGCTAATTAGCTAAGACACTGTTCTAACTGAGGTTCCTCACTAATACAAGCATAGAAGTTCCCATTCTATATAAATCAGTCTAATCTTGTAGCGCCTTGTGATACGTATGAGCTTTGTAATAAACAGTTACTATCAGTAATATTGATATTAATGTTTTCCTAACTAATCTTTCGTCAATATTTATGTTCAACGTTAAAGTATCACCTTAATACATCCTTAGCATTAAGATGTTTCTACTATACTACATTAAGACTATAAACTAATTTAAACAGTTAATCATTAGGCTAGTAACAATAGTTTGTAGTTAAATTAATGGTTGATCTATTACTACACCACATCTAATGCCCAACAATGGTAAATCCGACTGTAATATGTAATAACAAAAATATTAAAGATTAATATTATAAACATTTTGATACCATATCAAACTATTATACACGGTGTTTGTTTAATCACTGTTAAGTCTCTAGTTTAAAGCTAAGTTCATATTCTAGATTAGTGCGTAATTTTACGCATTTAAACAAAAACGATTTTAGATCCATCTGAAGAAAGCATGTACGAAAAAATGGAAACTAAACGTTGAATGAGTTATTGCAATTTGAAACAGTTATTCTTCAATGTGCGTATACTGCCTAGTTTAGAAAGAGTTTAGATAAATTTAATAATGAAATTAAAAACATTATTTTTTAGGAATAATAAATTAGTTATGCAAAACAGCTTATAAACTGAGAAAAAAACATTTTTAGACAATATTTGCTTCGTAGTTGTATGACTGATGGTATCAGGACATAGACTACTTAATTACACAGTTTGGTTTGTAGCTAATTTGAGATATATTTAAAGGAAAAAAAGATAAAAGTACAAGTGAACTCTTATAATGAGAGGTTTTGCTTCCGCTTAGTAAGATTTTAGATGATTAATTAACGTGAATTTTACTAAATAAAATATAAAAGGAAACATTAGCATTCTAGGAGTATGTGGATAACCTAGAAATCTTAAAAAATTGTCTCTTTGAAAGGTAGAATGAAAGAAAAAACTTTTTAATTTGTATACTATAAAGATGATAATACTCAAAACTGCTGTTTTCACCTGGTCAGAGTATGAGATTCGTTATTATTTTTTCCATCTGATAAGATATCAGATTGTTCTTTTTACATATATATAGCTTTAATTTAAAAGCATGACAATATCAGATTCTATACACAATTGTATATTATTTGAATTTTATTAAAATGGATTAAACATTCTGGACATTAAAAAGGTATGTTGCTACATTTTTTAAAAACTTCACAGTATTATTACAGTAAAGAAAACTGAACTGTATCAGTAAGTGCACATAATATTTACATTTTTTGAAATGCACTTTGCGTAGCTTACAACTATTCGAGTTTCTCTTGAGTTTAAGAAAGTTCAATGCTGTTTGGTTTTAGTTTGACTTTACACTTTTCACACAAAGCTGATAAGTCGTCTCTAATTTTGAACTTATATATTATAAGAAGGACAGATAGATAGTGAATAACACCAACCGCCAACATCTGTTGAGTAGGGGCGTTTTATATTTAAAAACAAATCTTAATTTGCTTAATTACCTACATTTTTAAAATTTGAAGCGAGAAACGTATTGTTAAAACAAGTAGATGATTTAGTACAGTTTCGTTATCAAGTAGATCCCTTACTATTGTTCATGATGTATTTTTGACGTAATCTCCATGGGCCTCGTGAACTAACATTTAAATGTATTTTTTCAGTGTTGGTATTAAATTATGAGGCCCGGCATGGCCAAGTGGCTAGGGAGCTCGACTCGCACTCTGAGGGTCGCAGGTTTGAATCCCCGTCCCACCAAACAAGCTCGCCCATTCAGCCGTGGGGGCGTTATAATGTGACGGTCAATCGCACTATTCGTTGGTAAAACAGTAGCCCAAGAATTTGTGGTGGGTGGTGATGACTAGCTGCCTTCCCTCTAGTCTTACACTGCTAAATTAGGGACAGCTAGCGCAGATAGCCCTCGTGTAGCTTTGCGCTAAATTCAAAACAAACAAACAAACTAAATTATGAATGTTTAATATAATACAAAATAATAAGAACGTTAAAATGATAAGACAATCCTACATCTACAATGTTGGTAACAAGTAATTATCTCATAATTAATGTCATAAACACACCAAACAAACATCTGAACAAATGCATTTTTTAAATTGTAATTGTCATAAGACATTAGTATTAAGCGTAATAATTTTTTTAAATTCCGTTTTTAATAAATCAGTGTGAAAAATATGTTAGGTACAATACTAATGTCTTATGACAAATGTAATCAGTTATAATCATGATTCGCCTGCTTGAAAAGGCGTTCACATGAAAACAATGCATTTATTTGTCATTAACATTCCAGCCGTATACATTTATTTGATATTTCACTTCATTTTGTCTAAACAAATAAGAAAATACAACTTCATGCAACATGTTAATAGTATTTACAGAAGCAAAAACACACATATTTGAGCAAGCTTTAATACTATAATTTTAAAACTTATACTTTTGGTTCAATGAATTTGAAAAATCTTGAGATTAGTTTGTCGAATTATCTAAATACCACACTTTTCAAGGTATAATTAGCCAATATATCAGAACAAGTCAAACTAAATAACCAAAACACATTACCGGGAAAGATGATACGAATATGGCACCAGATGGCTCTGTTTACTGTATATCTTGCTTAAAAGCCTCTTATCTGCCAAAACCAGACATATTGTAGATAATTCTACCATATAATCAGCCACACTGTGGCGCCGTTACTAGAGATAGGTGCCAAGTTGCATGAATTTGTGTAGTTAAGAATGTGCAGCTGAAATAGCTGGATAAAGTACTGAATTATGAACGTCCTATTTTGACCTGAGTGAACAGCTGTAACCAAAGTTATATTTTTATTGTTTTCGAAATTAGAATACTGGCAATTGGTGAAAATATATTCCATACATATATCAGTTGCATTTGATTTGAATAAAAACCTTTGTAAACTTCATGAACTATGAAACCATATAAAGCACATGAATGTGAACGTTTCTTTAAAAGATATTTCCATTAAAGCTGTTTATTTTCCTTAGAAAACTTAATTATTTATGAAGAAAGTACGTTTACATTATTCACATGATTGTAATTGTTTTAAGCCAAAAAAAGTAATGAGAGGTTTTAACCCATAAGCAATTCCAAGATTCTTTGACATTGTATCTATTTTTCTTCAATAATGACATCTGGCGGTGTTAATTATATTTCCAAATGTTTCACGATAAAATAATACAGAAAATGATATGTTATTTCTGATACGTGTAACAGTTGACGGTATGTTTTAAACGATATAATAGCTGATGTGCTACTTCCTATAATATAGCATCTTCAACAAAACTTGCTCCCCAGTGGCATAGCAGTATGTCTGCGGACTTACATGCTAGAAACTGGGTTTCGTTACCTGTGGTGGGCAGAGCACAGATAACCCATTGCGTAGCTTTGTGCTTAATTACAAACAAACAAACAAAGCAATAAATTTATTATGAAGACCTCGTAAGCCACTTATTTAAATTAATAATTAACGGATTGATTTAATAAGATTATAATTTTGTATTTTTATGCTTACAAAAGATTTTTATTCTGCTTTAAACGAATCATTACTCAGACGTCTTTCAAACCAATACTGTTAGTTTTTGAATCTCGTACTTGTAAGCTCAAACATTGATTATGTTCAAACAAGTATTTTATTTGATTAAAACATGTTATTAAAGTTACGTATAAGCGTTTTTAAGTTGTAAAGATTACTTATGAATTATAAATTCATGATATTAGGAAAACAAGTAGGTTCAAGAAATCAATTTAACATAAAAATACGATACCCTATAACCTGAGCTTTTTCGAAAGGTGGACCTTTCTTCTTCAGGGACAAACTATAATAAAACCAGGGGAAAATGGCAAGGTTATTGTTGTTCTTCATAACTACATCTCTGAAACTAACCACCAGCTCAATGCCCCAAATTTATTTTTAAAAAAAGTAGCTCAGAGCCCCACAGCTCCATTTACTAAAACTTTCAGTGACAAACTTAAACAGAATAATCAAGTTGATGGAAAACACCTTCCTTTACTTGATAACCAAATAGGCTTAACTAGGGAAGTTTTATCTGTCCTTAAAATAAACTTACCTGATAATCCTGGATGGTCATACATAAAAATAGCCTTAAAAAGTTTGTCTCCACCAATTAAAATGGCATTCCTAATACACGTTTTAACCACTCCTCCAAGAAAATTTTATTCGCATATAAACGTTTCCT
The DNA here is from genome assembly GCF_000517525.1 of Limulus polyphemus. Lineage (NCBI taxonomy): Eukaryota > Metazoa > Arthropoda > Merostomata > Xiphosura > Limulidae > Limulus > Limulus polyphemus. Next base: position 70,716 of record NW_013665729.1, on the reverse strand, counting down.
AGCTATACATGTACATAACCTGTAATGAAGGACTAAAATTTACGAAACTGCTGTATATCTATCCAGTGCAGCTAACCCTTCTTCCAAAAATTTAATTTAGTCAAAACTGTATCGTTGTTAAAAATGATGAATTTAATAAGATACATTACATTCTGACATAAAGTATTACAATGGGTACTAAGATGGTTACAAGCTTTATTTAAGATCTTTATTTGTAATATTGAAAATCAGTTTCAAACCTAAAGCTTTGAGATATTTCATTGTATTTTATTCCAATAGATATTACTGAATACATTTAAAAACGTTTTCACATGCTTTATTCCATTCATAAACCATCACAGCTTACTCTTCATTACTCTATCCGGTACAGATAAACTTTCTCGATGTCTTAATCTTCAAAAGAGACGACCTTCTATATACGGACTGATACAGAAAATACTCACAGAACACAATGTTTTTGTTAAAAAATGTTGCCATCTCATCCATTCTAAACAAAATGTCGCTCACAGTCAAGCTTCAAGCCCTTGATATGCACCATTGTGAGGGATTACTGATATAAAAACATAGCGACAGAAAGAAAACATGATGCAAACAGCATATAAAGACTCTCAAATTGGTAAACAATAAAAAACCATTATCATACAGCGAAAAACTTCTCAAAACGTTTTGTTAATAAAGAGTTAGGGATAACATCCTATACTGTTATATTATCTTAAAGTTAAGTATATCATATGTATTCTGATAAATATAAAACAATTACTCTCTACTACAATGTACTATCAAAAAACTAGCACAATTACTCTCTACTACAGTGTACTATCAAAAACTAGCACAATTACTTTCTACTACAATGTACTATCAAAAAACTAGCGCAATTAATCTCTACTACAATGTACTATCAGAAAACTAGCACAATTACTCTCTACTACAATGTACTATCAAAAACTAGCACAATTACTTCTACTACAGTGTACTATCAAAAACTAACACAATTACTCTCTACTACAATGTACTATCAAAAAACTAACACAATTACTCTCTACTACAATGTACTATCAAAAAACTAGCACAATTAATCTCTACTACAATGTACTATCAGAAAACTAGCACAACTACTCTCTACAACAATGTACTATCAAAAAACTAGCGCAATTAATCTCTACTACAATGTACTATCAGAAAACAAGCACTATTAATCTCTACTACAATGTACTATCAAAAAACTAGCACAATTACTTTCTACTACAATGTACTATCAGAAAATTAGCACAATTATTCTCTACTACAGTGTACTATCAGAAAACTAGCACAATTACTTTCTACTACAATGTACAATCAGAAAACAAGCACTATTAATCTCTACTACAGTGTACTATCAGTCCTGGAAGCCAATGACTCCTAGTTACTAATTTCTCTGTAAATTACAATAAAAAAGTAAAGTCAAAAGAGTGCTCAACACAGAACAATAGCATTTACCTCACACAGTGTAACATATTTAACCATCAGTGTGTTGGACAAATTCAAACGACTCATAGAGAACTTTCAACAATGAATAAAAAGGCGTTCCTGTTGAATATTGTTTCAACCAGCTAAATACTCTATCAATAACGTGGCTGTTCTTGGTGTAGGCCCCGACATTAAATCTAAAGCAAATAAACATATGAAAGAGGGCAATTGAACTGTCACTTTCAATACTGTTTATCGCTACGTCACTAATCTTCATCCTCAAATCAATAACATCTTAATCCTCAAATCAATAACCTCTAAATTGTTTGTTTTGTCTCCACTTATATACAAACACGTAAATTTACTTTTGTGTTGTTTCTATCTAAGTGCCTTCTGTTTTTTTTTTATAAATGTAAATATTTGATATATTTTAATTTCATCTGTATTTCTATATAAACAGTATACACATTTTTCTTTATATTGCGTACTTTATAGCCAATTCTAGTTCTATGGCTACTTTTCAAATTTCCTTTAATGAATTTATTTCTGATATTTTCTGCATTTCTTCCTACTCCTATATTGCTACTTTTCCATCCAAATGTTCTGATATTTTCTGCATTTCTTCCTACTCCTATATTGCTACTTTTCCATCCAATTCCTTTCTCTCCCCCAGTGGAATAAGATGTCTGCGGATTTACCGCACTAGAAAACGTGTTTCGAAACTCGTGGTGGGCAGAGCACAGATAGCCAATTGTGTAGCTTTATTCTTAATTGCAAACAAACAAACCTTTCTTTCCACACACTCATTGGAAGTCTCCATTACACATGGAATTTGCTGTTGTAACATGCTTACTTTGTAAGGTCTACATGACACATGTGTATGTTCTTCAACAACCTGCTTTGCACAAGTGTTTGCTAGAACAAGGTGACACGAATAATGCATGCAAGATAGACAACAGCCACACTTTTAGCGTAAGTCGCCAATTATCTACAAAATGTATAATTGCTACCTTAACACCAACTATTTAGAAAGAGAAATAGTGCTATATGCACTACATGAATATGTGCACACAATTTCAACTAAGTATAAGAAACAATGGAAATAATCACCACCATCGTATGAGTAGGAAAATCTACCGTGGTAATCGTCCATTGTGAAAAACTTGCTGAAATATAGTTGCGGAAATCCACGTAGAGACAGCAAACTCGAGTAATGATGAACAACAGTGACTCGAGTAACGATATGCAACAACAAAATCGGAAACTTTTCATCTGTCATTTTCAAATTAATGCACTAGAAAATGCACGAGTTATAGTTTCCAAGTAACTTGCACGCTAGGAAAACACCGGATTTTTGGATGGAGAAAAATGGAGAACTTGGAGGGTGAATTAAGTTTTATAACTACTCTCTCAGTTTTTGCAAAATTCCTGTGCGATCTCACACTACAATAGTTTTTGTAGTGGTTGCAATAATTTTATAGTGGAGTCATAATAGGGATTTGCAGCTTGAGGAAACTGTCAGAAGTAGATCTACAGCCTGGTTGCTTGCTTTTTTCGATCCCTATTTGTATATTGTAAATTCTCAATTTTTAACTGTCTTGTATGTTAGCTTTTTAACCCTCTCCAGACGGGTGACGGGTCAAAGGACATGTCATCGCATTTGTTGAACTGCTATTTCATGACTTTATTTCAATAAGTTTGGTATCAAACTGTAGATTATAATCAAATTTTAGTATTATACATTATTTAATTTCTTAATTTAAAAGTAAATATTTAACAAAAAACACTGTTAGACATCATTTTCGTGTGTCACGCGGTATGTTGAATGTAGCACTGGTTCAAATTAGATGTTTTTGATGTCAAATTACCGGTATTTACCAGCTAGAATATAACATAATAACCTCATATTTTTTTTATTTGATGAGAAATAGCTCAGGTACTGAATCAAACACAGTGGTCCCGCTCATCTCTTTTCATTTTTGGAAACGGTCTCTTATGTACACTTATGACATGTGAATAACCAATCGAAGGCTCAGAATGTCCACCTAGTGGCGTTCTAAGCCATTTTTATGTGATAGGATGTCATCTCCTTCTTCTGAACCAAGATTTCAAGGAGGTAGGTTGTGTCTTTAGTCTGCTCGAAATTTCATCATTTTATTAGACCCAAATACAGCTTAGTTACTAAGCTTGATAAATTATAGTGGACTCCTATGGTATCACTATAGTAATTTATGATTAGTTTGGTTATTCAACTATATATATATATATAAAACCCCCCAAAAAATATTTCGTTTCATATCCTCTACGTACAAAATTTTTAAAAGCTTAGCAACCTACATCAAGCAGCAACCGAGTACAAAGGTCGTAACTAGAAGA